>NC_133333.1:118575910-118610311 GCF_042186555.1 Aquarana catesbeiana | reverse complement strand
CGTGTACAAGATATGCTCTACATCCGTTGGTGATCTGATATATACTATATATATATATATATATATCTATATATATATATATTATTTTTTTTTTTTTTTTTTTTTTTTTGGTGCTGCCATAGAAATCAGACCTCCGTTGAAATTGTTTTTTCCAAAAGAGGACTTAACACTAGTCTTCGGAACATTGCTGGTTCCTCCGTTTGATCAAGCTTTCTCTTGTTCATTATTTCTTTTAACAGTTTTGTTTTTTACTAGCCGTGGCCTCGGCCAGAAGAGACTCTGAGTTGTGCGCCTTCTCATCTAAAGAACCATATTGTTTGGTGCTCCCGGACAAGATAGTCGTTAGGCTGATACCGAGCTTTCTACCTAAGGTGGCCACATAATTTCTAAATGGGAGGTCCTTCTCCCAGCCTTTCCGGTGGATACAGATGATGAGTGGAGTAGGTTAGACCCGGTCTCTGTGGTTTCAACCTACCTGAAATGGACTAAAAGCTTTGGCAAACAAGATCAGCTGTAGGTTTTCCCAATGGGGCCTAAAAAGGGTATGCCAGCAACATCCAGAGTTGGGTCTTTCTGGTTTGTCAAGACCATGCATATTGCATACAAAACGCTGGGCCTTCCTCCTCCTTCAGAGACCAAGGCACATTTGACGAGGGGTATGGCAGCATCCTGGGCATACGCGAAGGTCGCCCCTGAGGTAGTTTGCAGAGCAGCAAGCTGGAGCGTGCCCAACATCCTTTTATTAGGCATTACAAGCTTAATATGGCTTGTCCGCCTGAGGAAACATTAGCTCTACAGTATTAGGGCGGCTGTTGCCCATTAAAAATTGAGTAGCATTGCATTGAGGATTTGACTTATTTTCCTTTTTTTTTATTTTTTGTCTTCCATTCCTTCTTAATATTGCTTGGTACATCCCATAGTAGGCTGACATGGGGAGGTCCAGGAATAAGGACAATTGTTGTCCATACTTACCATAACATCTCCTTTCCTGGATCCTCTCCGTTTTTAGCCGGAGGATTCCCACCCAGTTTTTCCATCACAAGGCACGTTTTTTTTGAACACTGGTGTGGGCAGACAGCCACCCTTTTATGGGCTAGAAAAGAGGTGGTCCTGGAGGGGTCAGAGGGGGCGAAGCTGACCCATAGTAGGCTGACATGGGGAGGATCCAGGAAAGGAAAATTACGGTAAGTATGGACAACAATTTTCCTTAATATCTTTTCATGTGACAACACTGAAAAAATGACACTTTGCTACAATGTAAAGTAGTGAGTGTACAGCTTGTATAACAGTGTAAATTTGGTTTCCCCTCAAAATAACTCAACACACAGCCATTAATGTCTAAACCACTGGCCACAAAAGTGAGTACACCTCTAAGTGAAAATGTCCAAATTGGGCCCAAAGTGTCAATATTTTGTGTGGCCACCACTATTTTCCAGCACTGCCTTAACCCACTTGGGAATGGAGTTCTCCAGAGCATCACAGGTTGACACTGGAGTTTTCTTCCGCTCCTCCATGACGACATCATGGAGCTGGTGGATGTTGGAGACCTTGCGCTCCTCCACCATCAGTTTGAGGATGCCCCACAGATGCTTAATAGGGTTTAGTTCTGGAGACATGCTTGGCCAGTCCATCACCTTTACCCTCAGCTTCTTTAGCAACGCAGTGTTCATCTTGGAGGTGTGTTTGGGATCGTTATTATGTTGGAATACTGCCTTGCGGCCCAGTCTCCAAAGGGAAGGGATCATGCTCAGCTTCAGTATGTCACAGTACATGTTGGCATTCATAGTTCCCTCAATGAACTGTAGCTCCTCAGTGCTGGAAGCACTCATGCAGCCCCAGACCATGACACTCCCACCACCATGCTTAACTGTAGGCAAGACACACTTGTCTTTGTAAATATATGATAAATTCAGCGCTTAGGATAAATGTGGGTTGCAACCCCCCCCAATTAGGTTCCCAAAGGAACTTACAGGAATAAATATAAAAAATGGGGTGATTGGCGCTACCCTTTAACCACTAAATGAATAACTGAAGAGTTATAGAGAATGTGCAGATACTAAGCTAAAGCTTTCTTATAAACAAAGTATGTGTACGTACCCCACTGGTGAATGTGATAAACAAAGTGGGCGTGTGACAAGTGTATCAAATCATAACTGAAATAAGCAAAAAGTGAATACCAATATAAAAATAAAATATATAAGGTGAGTATGTCTTAAGGTGTATCTAAGTAATGCCCTGTACACACAGTCGGCCATTGATCGGACATTCCGACAACAAAATCATGGATTTTTTTCAGACGGGATGTTGGCTCAAACTTTTCTTGCATACACACGGTCACACAAAGTTGTCGAAAAATCCGATCGTTCTAAACGCGGTGACGTAAAACACGTACATCGGACTATAAACGGGGCAGTAGCCAATAGCTTTCATCTCTTAATTTATTCTGAGCATGCGTGGCACTTTGTGAGTCGGATTTGTGTACACATGATCGGAATTTCCGACAACGGATTTTGTTGTCGGAAAATTTTATAGCAAGCTCTCAAACTTTGTGTGTCAAATTCTGATGGAAAATGTGTGATGGAGCCCACACATGGTCGGAATTCCCGACAACAAGGTCCTATCACACATTTTCCATTGGAAAATCCGACATGTGTACGGGGCATAAGGCTGAGCATACCAACTCAGATTGTTACTAATGGAGCACATATACTCCCTTAATTTAACCAACCATCTACCCACCCAGCTTTACCACCTGTTCATTCAAGCTCTGGGGTGTGCTCCAACCAGGACCTCCCAGGTCGTTCCACAGTAGCAAGAGCAGTGGTGGGGTCCTCACAGGAAAAAAACAAGGGGCTCCATAGTGCAGTATTTAAAATTGTAATTTATTAAAAGTATATGTAAAATCAATAGCTTACCATCGCTGGTAAGCAAGAGCAAAAAAAACCACAATGAAATTGGGCAGGAAGAGCCAGTCCGTGGCGTGCGTACCATCTGCGTTCCAGGCTCTGTGTTTCCGGGTGTGACGTAAGAGCGTGGCTCCATCTTACATGTTTCTTCACTGGACGTTCTCAAAGGCAGTCCTTGTCTTTTTACTCCTCACCTGGTTGCCACCGCACGCGCTTGACACCATTTGAACCAAATAAGTTTATCTTGGTCTCATCAGACCGCAGGACATGGTTCCAGTATTCCATGTCCTTAGTCTGCTTGTCTTCAGCAAACTGTTTGCGGGCTTTCTTGTGCATCATCTTTAGAAGAGGCCTCCTTCTGGGACGACAGCCTTGCAGACCAATTTCATGCAGAGTGTGGCGTATGGTCTGAGCACTGACAGGCTGACCCACCACCCCCACCCCCTTTAACCTCTGCAGCAATGCTGGCAGCACTTATACGTCTATTTCCCAAAGACAACCTCTGGATATGAAGCTGACCACATGCACTCAACTTCTTTGGTCGACCACGGCGAGGCCTGTTCTGAGTGGAACCTGTCCTGTTAAACCGCTGTATGGTCTTGGCCACCGTGCTACAGCTGAGTTTCAGGGTCTTGGCAATTTTCTTATAGCATAGGCCATCTTTTATGTAGAGTAACATAATTTTTTTTTCAGATCCTCAGAGTTCTTTGCCATGAGGTGCCATGTTGAATTTCCAGTGACCAGTATGAGAGAGTGAGAGCAACAATACCAAATTAAACACACCTGCTCCCCATTCACACCTGAGACCTTGTAACACTAACGAGTCACATGACCCCGGGGAGGGAAAATGGCTAATTGGGCCCAAATTGGACATTTTCACTTAGGGGTGTACTCACTTTTGTGGCCAGTGGTTTAGACATTAATGGCTGTGTGTTGAGTTATTTTGAGGGGACAGCAAATTTACACTGTTATACAAGCTGTACACTTACTACTTTACATTGTAGCAAAGTGTAATTTCTTCAGTGTTGTCACATGAAAAGATATAATAAAATATTTACAAAAATGTGAGGGGTGTACTCACTTTTGTGAGATGGTGTGGGTATGTGTGTGTATGTATGTATGTATGTATGTATACCAGCGTTTCTCAACTCCAGTCCTCAAGGCGCCCCAACAGGTCACGTTTTCAGGCTCTCCAATATTTTGCACAGGTGATTTGATCAGTTTCACTGCCTTAGTAATTACCACAGCTGCTTCAACTTACGGAAATCCTGAAAACATGATCTGTTGGTGCGCCTTGAGGACTGGAGTTGAGAAACACTGATGTATACAATGAGGGCGGAAAGTATTCAGACCCCCTTAAATTTTTCACTGTTATATTGCAGCCGTTTGCTAAAAGTTCATTTTTTTTTCCTCATTAATGTACACACAGCACCCCATATTGACAAAAACACAGAATTGTTAACATTTTTGCAGATTTATTAAAAAAAAAAAACTTAAATATCACATGGTCCTAAGTATTCAGACCCTTTGCTCAGTATTTAGTAGAAGCACCCTTTTGGTCTAATACAGACATGAGTCATTTTGGGAAAGATGCAACAAGTTTGTCACACCTGGATTTGGGGATCCTCTGCCATTCCTCCTTGCAGATCCTCTCCAGTTCTGTCAGGTTAGATGGTAAACGTTGGTGGACAGACATTTTTAGGTCTCTCTAGAGATACTCAATTGGGTTTAAGTCAGGGCTCTGGCTGGGCCATTCAAGAACAGTCAAAGTTGTTGTGAAGCCACTCCTTCGTTATTTTAGCTGTGTGCTTAGGGTCATTGTCTTGTTGGAAGGTAAACGTTTGGCCCAGTCTGAGGTCCTGAGCACTCTCGAAGGTTTTCATCTTGGATATACCTGTACTTGGCCACATTCATCTTTTCCTTCGATTGCAACCAGTCGTCCTGTCCCTGCAGCTGAAAAACACCCCCCACAGCATGATGCTGCCACCACCATGCTTCACTATTGGGACTGTATTGCAGGTGATGAGCAGTGCCTGGTTTTCTCCACAAATACTGCTTAGAATTAAGGCCAAAAAGTTCTATCTTGGTCTCATCAGACCAGAGAATATTATTTCTCACCATCTTGGAGTCCTTCAGGTGTTTTTTAGCAAACTCCATGCAGGCTTTCATGTGTCTTGCAATGAGCAGAGGCTTCCGTCGGGCCACTCTGCCATAAAGCTCAGACTGGTGGAGGGCTGCAGTGATGGTTGACTTTCTACAACTTTCTCCCATCTCCCAAATGCATCTCTGGAGCTCAGTCAGTGATCTTTGGGTTCTTCTTTACCTCTCTCACCAAGGCTCTTCTCCAACGATGGCTCAATTTGGCTGGACAACCAGCTCTAGGAAGGGTTCTGGTTATCCCAAACGTCTTCCATTTAAGGATTATGGAGGCCACTGTGCTCTTAGGAACCTTAAGTGCAGCAGAATTTTTTTTGTAGCCTTGGCCAGATCTGTGCCTTGCAACAATTCTGTCTCTGAGCTCTTCAGGCAGTTCCTTTGACCTCATGATTCTCATTTGCTCTGACATGCACTGTGAGGTATGTGTGTGTGTATATCTATATCTATATCTCATAGATGGTAGACTATAACTTTACTATAATACACTGATTTGGGTTATTTTTTTACCATTCAAAGTGTGACAGTGCTGAAAGCTGAAAATTGGCCTGGGCAAAAAGGTGAAGCAGTGGTTAAGGCTAATGCGCAGTTTTTTTTAGAGTAGGCATTCCAATACTATTTCTGTGTTTTATACCTTTTTAAAGTTATGATTCGTCAATCATTTTCCTAACATGCTGATTTTGTCTTCCCACAGTCCAAGTCGGAGTCTGCTCTTATCCGTATTCATCTGCAGCATGGCCCATTCTTCATCTACCTATAAAAGATATATAGACCCTACTTACACTAAGAGTTATGCTGGCTATGGCTCCTACACCTCCAACCTCAGCTCTTCGTACAGCGATCGCAGTAACGTACCCTTTAAATCAAGTTTGAGTAGTTCATACTACTCCAGCTCTCCCTTGCGCTCCTACCATGACCTGGATAGAAGTCTCCCCTGTCTGGATCCAACCACCAAAAGGACAGATCTATTATCACGCTCTTCATCAAAATACATTACAAATGGCTATTCCTATGGATACAACACCACTCTTCCAACTTACCCCACGACCTCCCTATCACGCAAAAAATCATTTAGTCACACAGACCTATCCCTTGGACTCTCTGAACTAAGAACTTCAGATACTTACTACCCCCACAGCCCAGGAAAAACACGGTCACGCTTTGATGTAGATGGACCTTCCCGAATTTCCTATGTTTCCAACGTTAACGAGCCAAATGATATTTATGGGAAGAAAAGAGGCTCATCTAATGGATATGGAAGCTCTTCTACACTCTCTTCTGAGCCTGTTACTACCCTTTCCAAGTCTGGGTCTAAGTTTTCATACTCCTATGAGAAGACTGAGGGGACCAGTCAGAAGGATACACCGGTAAGTTGTGTTGCTTGTATGGTTTATTTGTGTTGGTGAATCGGCAAAGAAATGCATACTCTTAGGCCTGGTTCACACCTATGCAGGTTGAAGTTTGCATATTCCAGGTGCATTTTGTGTTTTTCAATACATATTTTTGATCCATTGAAGTCTATGGAATCAAAAACCAGAAAAAAGCCCCTGGCTCTTTCCATAAACTGCACAGTTGTGATTGTGACCCATAGGAAACCATGTTGAATGCACTGTAGTGTGTTTCTGCAAAACTGGAAATGCACTAAAAAATGCATAGGTGTGAACCAGGCCTTAGAGGTGTGTGTTCAGATTTGTGGAAAGACTACATCATTCTTCGCCCAGACTATTATAATAAAAGCAACTGTCCCTTTCCTCAATAATTTTATCACATTTCTTTCTTGTATAAGTCTTAGGTATAGATTAAAAAATTAACAATAATTCATAGGTAAAATGGTATTGCATCACAGTTATGTATTATATCCTGCATAGACCCAAAGATCTGTAATCCTATAGGGTGTCTAATCAATGCGACTTAGAAGAGCATATGCTTTAGGTTTCGTTCACATCTGCGTGTTCTGAGAACCTTTGCAGAAATGTGTGTTTTCTTGTGAGCAAAAAATGTGCAAATGGCAAAATTGTCCAATAACTACTTTGCTGCGTTCATCGCATGAAAAGCAGCCCATTGAAATCAATAGGCTTTCCTATACATGTTGCCTGAAAAATGCGCAAAAAAAAGTACACTTCCAACCTTGTAGCACTCCATAAACACAAGGTTGATGAGCTTGGTTATTTGCGGCTATTGGATAAATTGCAACAGCAACTGTGAACCAGGTCTACTCATCCAATATCAGTGCCCGACTTCACAAATGCTCTTTTGGCTTAATGGGCACAGTTGCCCACAGACACACTCCAAAATCTTGTGAAAATCCTTCCCAGAAGAGTGGAGGCTGGGGAAGGGAAGGACGCTAGATTTATGCCTATGATTTTTCCAAATGGTAAGTCCAACAACCGGCTGCACATCAAGTAGTTCTAAATGCCATTTATTGAAAAACACCCAAAGTGGCACCGTAGGACACCACAGTCTATGTAGACACGTTTCACACAATAAAGTTGTGTCCACAAACCTTGCAGGGGTCTCAAACTGGTGGCCCTCCAGCTGTTGCAGAACTACAAGTCCCATCATTCCTTTGCCTATGGGACTCATGCCTGTAATTGTCAGCCTTGCAATGCCTCATGGGAATTGTAGTTCTGCAACAGCTGGAGGGCCACCAGTTTGAGACCCCTGCTTTAGGGGTATATTAATTTTTGAGATAACTTGGCCAGGCACACTTCACCTAACAATCACTATGGGGCATATGCTTCAGTATGGAGGCGGCTATAGATACAGGAAAAATCAGCTGGCTTATTCAATAAAAAAACAAAACATAAAAAAAACACTTTAGAGGCCATTTGATTAGTGAATGTATGTCAGAGAAAGGTCTAAAAAGCACCGCTGAGGCACGCCAGAAATTAGCCATCTCAACTATGACAAGATAACTAGTTGTAGTAAATGTTAAAGGCACTGGGGATAATCCCTAAATAGTACAGAAAAAGATGCCAGCTCCTTGGCAACTAAACATTAGCAACTCAGTCAGGTTTTCTAACCTTATGAATACTAGTTACTCCAACAATTAACAACAAAGAGGCTTGTGGAGCACCCACACACAGCTGAAATTGGCCAGATTTAAAGTGTCAAACCCATGTCATAAAAAAAAACTATCAATAAATGGTGTATTACCATGTTATTTCCACAAAATAATAAAGATTTGATTTCAAATATATATTTGTATGACAGTTTAATTTTTTTTTTTTATTTTACCACTTGCCGCCCGCCATATAGCAGAATGACATCGGCAAAGTGGTTTCATTATCCTGACTGGACGTCATATGACGTCCTCAGGATATTGAGCCGCTGCGCGCCCCCGGGGGCGCGCATCGCGGGGTGTCAGTCTGACACCCCGCATCACCGATCTAGGTAAAGAGTCTCTGACGGAGACTCTTTACCACGTGATCAGCTGTGTCCAATCACGGCTGATCACAATGTAAATAGGAAGAGCCGGTGATCGGCTTTTCCTCACTCGCGTCTGACAGACGCGAGTAGAGGAGAGCCGATCGGCTGCTCTCCTGACCGGGGGGGTCTGTGCTGATTGTTTATCAGCACAGCCCCCCCTCGGATCCTACCCAGGACCACCAGGGAAGCCGCCCAGGACCACCAGGGAAACCAGCCACACTGGACCACCAGGTATGCCCCCTAGACCCCCAGGGAAATACTGATCTGTGCAAAGGCAGCTGCCAATCGATGCCCAGGCAGCTGCCAATCAGTGCCCACTCCCATGCCTGCCAGTGCCACCAGGGATGCCCATCAGTGCCACCAATAAGAACCCATCTGTGCAGCCTTTCAGTGCCCATCGTCAGTGCCCGCTCATTGGTGCCACCTTATCAGTGCCCGTCAGTGCCGCCTTATCAGTGAAGGAGAAAACTTACTTATTTACAAAATTTTTAAACAAAAGCAAAACTTATTTTTTTCAGAATTTTCGGTCTTTTTTTTTTATCTGTTTCGCAAAAAATAAAAACCGCAGAGGTGATCAAATACCACCAAAAGAAAGCTCTATTTGTGGGAACAAAATGATAAAAATTTAGTTTGGGTACAGTGATGTATGACCGTGCAATTGTCATTCAAATTGCGACCGCACTGAAAGCTGAAAATTGGTCTGGGCAGATAAGTGCCCTGTATTGAAGTGGTTAATATTATCTATTTATTTTTACGCTATTTTCCAAAGGCTGTTTTTTATTTTGAACACTAGAGGCTCCTCCTGCTTATGTTTCCCTGCAGACAGGCTGGGAAAAAGCTGGGTCATGTGACAGCTGTATAGTGATTAGGAAAAAGGTACTTAGATGTTTGTTTTTTCATTAAAACAATTATGGTGCCATCATCCACATACAGACATAGAAGGGACAATGTAAATTAAACAGTGTGTGTTTAGTATCACTTTAATGACTGTCATCTTACATGTATGGGCACTCTTAGTAAAAAATGTAACAAACTTGGGCTTAGTTCAGCAGCCATCTGAGTCAGTTTGCAGCTTTTTAATGTGGAAAGAAATTCAATCTTACTGGATAATTGCTTTTGCACATGAGCAGTGCAGTTTGCTTACTAACTTCTGCCTGCAATATGTATGTTAATATTCTCCCATCAAGTTCCCTGCTCCCTGAGGATGTTAATGAATGTTACTAGTCAGTAAGGTGACGGTGGTGGATGGTCGACAGTTGGTGCTCCATTTCTTTTGGGGGGGGGGGCACGCCCCTACCATCCCCCCCACGGTAGGTAGGTAATTCTCAGTCCCACCCCCTCGTCCCTCGATCGTTAACCCATCTAGGTCGCGGGCAGTGCTTCCTTGTCCTCTGCTTCGCGTCGGCTTCCCCTGCATCTTCTTCACCTTGGCAGAGGATCGCATCTCCTCTCAGCCAATCAGGTCTCAGGACCCGCTTCCTGACTGGCTGTGAGGAGAATCAGAAAGACAATAGTGAATATTAATTTGCTATTGTCACACAACTGGGTGGGCTCAGGGCGCAGTGCCTCTGGCTCTAATCACGTGCTTCTAAAAAAAAAAAAAAAAAAAAAAACCCCATTGGAATCCATGTGTCCGGTGCCCTGCATGTAGATTAGGTGCTGGACGTATGGATCTGGGGGGGCGGCGGCACTGCACCCCATATGGATGGGCCGCCACTGCTCTACTATAATCCTTATAATATAGTAGTCAGTCAGCTAAACTGAGATGGCCTCTGCCCATAATCATTTAACTAGTACACCCCAGTTTTTTTTTCTTGTTCAATCCAGCAGGGCTGAACGAAAAAAAAAAAATAGACCGCTCAAGAGGAGCCACTGTACTAACTATCCAATGTTGGCACAACAATCTTCCCTGCTATTCTATTGTGTTCTTACGGGGGGGGGGGGGGGGGCGGGGGGCAGCCCCCTGCCAGAACACTCCGGTTAGCGCTATCAGCCATTGACTGAGAGCACTGATCGGGAGCCGATCGGCAGATCTTTTTCAGCCATGCCCCTCTGAATGGCTGGCTTCTGTCAGAACGTCAATGCCGCCAGACATTTGGCCTGTGTGTACTAGGTTTTGGCCTGCACAGCCAAAATTCCTTAGACCTGCAAATGTGGCCATTTGTGATTAGCTGCTGGAGACCCAGCAGTGGTTCCCAGAGATCAGCTGTGGTGGCGGGAAGCCTATTTAAAGCATTGGGAGGCTAACAACTCCCACAGCTCTTTTAGGCTGATCGCACATAATCGCTCGTGCATTATTTACTTGTGAATGGCCCGCCGCATTTTACCATGAAGACTAGTGTGAATGTAGTAGCCTGAAAGGCTATGCAGATACTCCCAGCAGCTATTATGTATAAGGTGTCATGAATCCTGTCTCTAGGTTTAACCCGTGGCGTGCTATAGTGTATTGAACATTTCAATTCATTTATATCACCAGCCTTTACTCTCTCGATTGATGTGAAATTTCCTTACAGTATAAACTCTCTGATTTCAAAGAGACGTTTGTAGAGAAGATTGTAAAAAAAAAAAAAAAATTACATTAAGAAGCCATAAGGTGGCAGTAAATAGACAAAAGTTTCTGATGCTTGGATTTCAGTCCAGTCTTTTATCTACTCCACAATATATAGGTGTTGAAAATAAATATTGATGCTGCCCATCAATTTATTTTCATTTATTATAGGTGTGGGAAAACATTTTAGGTGTCTGCAGCAGCTCATTGATTTTGTATGTATGTTTGTTTTTCTTACGCTGGATTTCAGGCACCCTAGTCATCTAGCTAGGTGGTAGATTTGGGTTTTGTTGTAATATTTCATTTTGATTTAGGTAGATGGAAGAACAGGAGTAATTTATAGAAATTTATCAAAATGGTATTGGAGCTGGGAGACTAATAAATACACCGCCTCCTTTAAATATGACAGAATAAAGTATACCCAAAGAGCACAGAATTGGAGTTTAAAGGTGCAGATAAATCAATCAAAAGCAAAACTTGCAAAAAAAATTGAAATTTTTATATTACATAGATATGGCCTAAATTTTATAAATTGTTTTACAATAACGACCCATGGCCATTCACACTGTTAGTAGTGATGCTCTTAACCTGTTAAAGGGTTTAACCCTTGTGATAGATTAAAAGAATTCTTTTTAATCTTCACTTGTTAAAGAGGTGTCATGTGGACACTGAGCCAAGGAACAGTGTTAAATCATAAGAGGGAAGTGCTCAGGTGGCATTACCCTATAAATTTACTGGCATTAGAAGAGGTTTACACATGGGAAAGGATTGACATATTGATTGATCGATTACCTGAAAGACTAGGTGCTGCTATAGGGCAATGCTGTTTTTTCCTTGTGTGGGGTTTTTTTTTTTTTTTTTTTTTTTTTTTTTTTTTTTTTTTTTTTTTTTTTTGCACAGACGCTCCCCATAAAACGTTTTGATGGGTCTAGGGGAACATTTGGAATCGAGACCATTCTGAAAGGTGGCAAATATGAAATAAAAAGCTCCAGAAGAAGCCACGTTTGTGGTGAAACATGTAGAGGCAATTATACTTTTTGTGCCTTGACCACTGGGTCGTTATGGCCTAAATTTTGTAAATTGTTTTACAATGTATGATTTAAAAAAAAAAAAAAAAAAAAATTTTTTTGCTTTTGATAAATTTTATCCAATTCTGTGCTCTTTGGGTATACTCTTTTGTTCAGGAGTCATTTATAAATATAGTGTGTGTGTGTTTGTTTTTTTTTATATATATATATATATCTCTAATTATTTTTTATGTGACAACACTGAAGAAGTTACTTTGCTACAATGTAAAGTAGTGAGTGTACAGCTTGTATAACAGTGTAAATTTGCTGTCCTCTCAAAATAACTCAACACACAGCCATTAATGTCTAAACCGCTGGCAACAAAAGTGAGTACACCCCTGAAGCCTCGTACACACGATCGGATTTTCCGACAGGCGTGCTCGGAAGCAAGGATGAGCTGGAAGTGGTCAGTCATGTAAACTAGCATTCGTAATGGAGAATTAACATTCATGACGTGGCAAATTATGAAATCTGTAAATGCAGCGCACATTCTCTTCTCTATTTAATGGGATAATAATGAAGCTGCTTTGCTGGCGATACTGATAGTTATTGCAAATGAATTTTCAAAGGCTTTTTTTTTTTTTTTTTTTTTCTAGTCATATCAAGAATAATGTTGTTGTTGTTGTTGTGGTGTGTGGGGGGGGGGGGGGGTTTTTTTTTTTTTTTTTTTTTTTTTGGGTGCAAGTTACCACAACACCATTACCCCGTAGTTTTTAAGATCAAAGATGCAACTATGTTGGTGTCCCTTGTTAATTTTACATTGTATCTTTTAAAATGTAACTGCCTACTCCCAAACTGTCATTTGAAGTAAAACACATAGCCAAGTATTCTCCACAATTTTTTTTTATTGTGCATTAAAAAAAGAAAAACAAATAAAATTAGACATGCTATCTGCCAATAGAACTTAACCAAAAAGTGCATCCTATGCATCCATAAATATAGAAAATATACCAAATCAAATCTTTATTCAACCAAAAAATAAAATCCTCATACATGTGTCCTGCTTCTTAATATAGGGGGTCAACAATGCAAAGAGTTGGTGAAAGCAGGGGTCCGTCATCCAGAGATAATTCTGAAAATCATCCGGATTATTCTCCTGGAGCTCCCGCAGCAAAGGCATATGACATAATTGGTCACGATTAATAAAGCAATCAATTTTTGGTCCAAGAAATCCTCCTCCTCCTGTTCCTGGACTGGACTTGGGTCAAAGCAATAACTCCCAATAATAAATAACATGTTATCTCCTCCGATTCCGCAACGTCGGGTTGACGAACAGCCGTTCAGAAACTAACTGAAAAGCGTGAATCAACACTCTCCAAACTTCTACTAACATGAAATTAGCAGAAGGAGCCCAAAGGTTGGCACTAAAGAGCTGAAAAACCACGTAGTACGTCACTATGTTCGTGTTTGTTGGCAGACAATTGTGTGTCGTTTGTATGCAAGACAGGTTTGGGGCCAATGCCCTTCGGACAAAAGTCTGAGGTTTTGTCTGAGGAAAATCCGATCGTGTGTACAAGGCTTTAGTGAAAATGTCCAAATAGGGCCCAATTAGCCATTTTCCCTCCCCAGTTTCATGTGACTCATTAGTGTTACAAGGTCTCATGCGTGAATGGGGAGCAGGTGTGTAAAATTTGGTGTTATCACTCGCACTCTCTCATACCGGTCACTGGAAGTTCAACATGGCACTTCATGGCAAAGAAATCTCTGAGGATCTGAAAAAAAGAATTGTTGCTCTACATAAAGATGGCCCAGGTTATAAGAAGAGTTCCAAGACCCTGAAACTGAGCTGCAGCACAGTAGACAAGACCACACAGCAGTTTAAGAGGACAGCTTCCACTCAGAACAGACCTTGCCATGGTCTACCAAAGAAGCTGATTGCATGTGCTCAGCATCATATCTAGAGGTTGTCTTTGGGAAATAGCCATATGAGGGCTGCCAGCATTGCTATAGAGGTTGAAGGAGTGGGGGGGTCAGCCTGTTAGTGCTCAGACCATACGCCACACACTGCATCAAATTGGTCTGCATGGCTGTTGTCCCAGAAGGAAGCTCTTCCTTCCTCTGGGGCATTCTCAAACGGAGGGTGGAGGAGCGCAAGATCTCGAACATCCACCAGCTCTGTGATGTCGTCATGGAGGAATGGAAGAGGACTACAGTGGTAACCTATGAAGCTCTGGTGAACTCCATGCCCAAGAGGATTTAAGGCAGTGCTGGAAAATAATGGTGGCCACACAAAATATTGACATTTTGGGCCCAATTTGGACATTTGGGTGTACTCTTTTGTTGCCAGCGGATTAGACATTAATGCCTGTGTGTTGAGTTATTTTGAGGGGACAGCAAATTTACACTGTTATACAAGCTGTACACTCATCACTACTTTACATTGTAGCAAAGTGTCATTTCTTCAGTGTTGTCACATGAAAAGATAGAATAAAATAATTACAAAAATGTGAGGTTTGTACTCACTTTTGTGAGACACTGTGTGTGTGTATATATACATATATAATATATATTATATAAAGTTTACACTGAGTTCAGTTGTAGGCATCAAAGGGAAAGAGGCTTGCTCAGATTCCTTCTCAAAATGCTTGTTACTTGGTTGCTATGTTGACCATCTGCTTCAATGTTTTCATTCAATCACCTAGAACAAGTATGCATGTGAGGAATTCTGGCCTTACTCTGACATTCCTGATCTGCTTATTGGTTTTGGTCAGTGAGGCCCTGTTCAGATGGACTAATGAAGGTGGCTACACTGTAATGTTTAGATGCCACTAAAAACTTTGGATCTCAGCTATGGTGGCATACAAACTGGACAATTGGCTATGGACAGTTTCTGTGTGGCTAAAATAGTGCATTTTATATAGGACTGCCTGCCCTGGAAGCAAACTGTCTGCATTCACAGCCAGCTTAATCACATGTGACTGCTCTGATGAGGGCTTACATGTGAACATGCTGGCTATTGACTCATGCATGTCACAAACCTGTTTGCAGCTGTTTGCACGCAGAGTAGTTTCTACACCAGAAAGAATAACATATTCTCACTGACTTTTGCCCGTCTGAATGAGCCCCGACCTATCTGTGAGCCAGCGTCACAACCAGACTAGCATTTTTAGAAGGAGGTCAGCAATTATAGCTTGTCTTAACTGGTTAACTCTCAGCTGGAACCTGTTTGAACAGTGACATCTCTGGGAACTGTGCTCCCTGCTTTATCACCAATAGACATCTGATTTCGTTATTATATTATATTATCTCTGTTCTTCTGCATTCTGAACTGCTGGAGGAATCTTCCATTAATCACAGAGGGATGGCTGTTGCAGGGTTACTAAGTAAAGTTAGCCATAAACTAGTAGAATTTTGTTCAAACTTTTTCATTTTAAGAATGTTAGTTCTCATGATTAGTGGGGTCAAATGGATGTTCATTTTACGACAACCGTGACAAAAAAAAAAAAATTGAAGGAGCAGGATTGAAATTTTTTCTTGAATGAACAAACTTCTAACAGCGAGTGTGGTCTTCATTTGGGAAAGTCCCAAAGTCAAATGTTAAAATCAAACTAAATTTATGAAGCACTTTCAATCATTTGCCAAGTCTTCGATTGTACTGGGATTTTTTTGTATGAACATTCATTTGAAAGTCTTCTAGTGTATGGCCTGCTTAAAGTGATACTAAAAGATGTCCTTATCCTCCAAAAATAATCAACACACACTCACTACTTGGCCCTGTCATCTATTCATGAAATCATTTCTTATTGTATTTCTCTGCCTTCTTGTAAAGTCCTCAAAGAGCTTCCGAACCTCTCCTTTTCACTTCTATTTGTTTGGAATGAGCAGTGCTCGTCAGTTACATTAGGACTGGTTCACACCACAAAAAGGCACTACATATCCGTTAACGTGTTTGTGGCACATTTTTGTTGCATTTCCAGATGCATTCTAGGTTTTGTGTGTGTGTGTGTGTGTGTGTTTTTTTTTTTTTTTTTTTTTTTAACTGTACTGGGGTCTGATGCACTTTTATGCATTTTTGATGTGTTCCAGTGCGTTTTTGATACGTTTTTACTGCGTTCCAATACAGTCCAGTGCAGGAAAAAATTCAGCATGTGTGTGTGTGTGTGTGTGTGTGTGTGTGTGTGTGTGTGTTTTTTTTTTTTTTTTTCTGGAACTGGAAAATCCTGGAACTGACTGCACTGGTGTGATGTATGCCATTGGAAGCCATATAATCTACTTTCCCTGCGTTTTTAATGCAGAAAAAAATGCACTGGACTGCATGTGGTGTGAACTGGCCTTTAGGATACTTCCACACGTGGGTGGACGGGCGCCGGCGGTAGAGCGGTGCTATATTTGGCGCCACTTTACCGTTGTTTTAGCGGTGCTATTCAGCCGCTAGCAGGGCGGTTTTAGCCCCCACTAGCGGCTGAAAAAGGGGTTAAAACCGCCAGCATAGCGCAGCAGCGCTTTGCCAGCGGGTTTGCGGTGCTGCCCCATTCCTTTCAATGGGAAGGGGCACTTTAGGAGCGGTGTACGCTGCAAAGATGCGGCTTGGAGGACTTTTTTGACCGTCTTGCACATGCACCGCTCCAGTTTCACACTGGAGACACAGAAGAGGCTCTTTACAGGTGCTATTTTTAGCGCCGTAGGGCCTGAAAGGCGCCTCAGTGTGAAAGTAGCCTAAATGTGCCACATGCACTACTCTATGCACACTACAAATCTCATAGCATACCTCCCAACTTTCTGATATGGGAACCAGGGACACCTATTAGCAAAAGTATGTAGTCATAGGACACACCCCCTGCCACGACCCCCTTAAAGGAGAATTATACAAAACAAGATTAGTTAAAGGGTAACTCCACTTTCGTGGGGGAAAAAAATAGCAAACAAAAAAATAATATAGCATATACAAGTCATATTGTAATTGAATGTTATTAAAAATTACCTTTTCCTTTTCAATCTGCAGCTTTAATTTTCTGTAAAATGCAATAGGGCTACCTGAAGGTGTTCTGTACACAGAATGTGTACTGGCCACCCCCCAGAAACATCATTTTCTGCTTGTGCGATTGGCTCACTGATTTTCCCAGAATTCTGCAGTAAGTCAGATTTCAGGCATCCCCTGCAACAAAAATGTCCTTTTTGGTGAGATGCTCCCAATAGGAAATCACATCTAAAGGGATGCAGGCCCAGCAATTTTCCTCATTAGAGGCCTTCAGGTTCAGCAGCTGGTTGAGAATTATGAAACCACTACCATTAGATTCACATGGACACAGACAAACACACAGGGATTTCTTCAGAATAACAAAGTAGGAATTTGCAACAAAGTTTGGTAAAATTCTTGTAATGTACATAGATCACCCAGAGGGGAATGTTGGAGTTACTCTTTAAACCCACAAGTGCTTCTTTTTACCACTAATATTCCTTTATATTGGCTTTGGAAATGTACAAATGCATCAATTTAGAAATTGGATGAAGGGTTTAGCACTGGGAAACACTTTTTAATAAATAAAAAGTGCATTTTATATACATCTATATAGATCAGATCAAAATGAAGGACAAATGAGGAGGAATGAGGGACCTTGTTCCAAATCAGGGACAGTCCCTCAAAATCAGGGACAGTTGGGAGCTATGCCCATAATCCAAAGTCGATCTTGGGAGTGAAAGAGGGTGGCCAAGTACGTACATACATTGAGAAGGTGGAGAATGAACGTAGCCACCCTCTAATGGGAAGTCCGATCCAAGCAACACATAAAGGAATTTGGAAAATTAGAGGAGGCTGAGAGCAACAGAAGGTGCTTTTCTTTAAAAAAAAAAAAAATACACACTTGGATAGATATTTTTTAACCAGAGTTTAGTGTCACTTTAACTCCTGTGGTATATTTGGAAAGGTAGGCAGATTGGCTCTGGAATCCTAGGGTTATCCTATTGATATGGTTTGAGGTGGTATTTGGATCCTCAGCTGGCAGCTTTTCCACATCAAAGGATTTCCATAGTGCCCTTGTTGTGTCTGAATGGATCTGAGATTAATCACTTGACCTCCAGAAGATTTACTCCCCTTCATGACCAGGCCATTGTTTGCAATATGACACTGCGTTAAGACCGTCAATTTTGAGAAAAAAAATTGTTTACTTTCTGCTATAAAACCTATCCAATAAAAATAATTTCTTCATAAATTTAGGCCAATAAGTGTATATTGATTGGTTTGCACAAAAGTTATAGCATCTACAAACTGGGATATTTTTATTTATTTTGCAAGTAATGGCAGTGATCAGTGACTTATAGCTGGACTGCGAATTTGCGGCGGACATTCTGACACTAATTGACACTTTTTGGGGACCAGTGACACTAATACAGTACTAAAAATATGCACTGTCACTGTACTAATGACACTGGCTGGGAAGGGGTTAACATCAGGGATGATCAAAGAGTTAAATGTGTGCCTAGCCAGTGTTTTTATATAGTGTGAGAGGCGTTTTTACTAGGGAAAGGCATGGATCCATATCCTTGCTTTGCAGGAACACGGGATCCATGCCTTCCCTACTGACAGAACAGCAATGTACCTTGTTTAGACATGGGCAGACCGCTGTTCTGCCTCTGCGCTGGCTGATCGGCGGGTGCCAGTGGACATCAAGTTAGTGGTACCCACAAATCAGCTTCCGATTTGTATAATGGGAGCGGGCCACCAGTGGCGCGTGTGTGCACCCCCATTTCAGCAGTGTTGAATTATGTACTTGGTTTGTGATGTGCGCAGCAGTGCCACCTTGCCACCGTATATTTAAGTTATAAAGTCAGCAAGTGGTTAAAGCACAATACCAGGAATTATTGTCCAGGTATATATTTGTTCAAATATCAGTTAAGATAAATATCGGAACCAACACATTTCAGGGCCTCAAGAATGCCCCCTTTATCAGAGCTTAAAGATGGAGAATGATGTATACTGGACAAAACAGAAGAACACAACCCGTAATTTGACAGGATGAGTGAAGAAGCTAGTTGCAACAGTTTGTCCTATCAAAATACTGTTTAATTTATATCTTGCATAGTTACACTGTAGGTGAGGTTGAAAAAAAGACACAAGTCCAAG
Source organism: Aquarana catesbeiana (assembly GCF_042186555.1). Taxonomy (NCBI): domain Eukaryota; kingdom Metazoa; phylum Chordata; class Amphibia; order Anura; family Ranidae; genus Aquarana; species Aquarana catesbeiana. Next base: position 118,591,147 of record NC_133333.1, on the reverse strand, counting down.
TCCAACCTGTATGTGATTATATGTCAGTATTGTATATCCCTGTATGTTGTGGTCGTTTAGGTGCTTATCTAATAGTTTTTGGAAATTATCAATGAATTATCGAAGATAATTCCACTAAAACTGCTGGGTTTCTTGTCCAGTATACATTTTTTTTTTTTCTATCTTTAAGTCCTAATGAAGGGGGAATTCTTGAAGCCCCCAAAACATGTTGGTGCCATTCTTTATCTTAACCGCTTGCCGACCGGCTCACGCCGATATACATCGGCAGAAGAGCACCTACAGGCAGATGAACGTACCTGTACATTGCCCTTTAAGAAGCGGTTTGCAGGCAGTGTGCGCGTGTGCCTGCCGCGACCTCCGCGAATGTGATTGTCCCGATGTCCGCGAGGATACCCATGATTGTCTCATGGAGAGGAAGAACGGGGAAACGTTTGTAAACACGTATTTCCCCATTTTGCCTAGTGACAGGACACTGATCACAGCTCCCTGTAATCGGGAGCCGTGATCAGTGTCGTGTCACACATAGCCACACCCCCCCACAGTGAGAATCACTCCCTAGGACACACTTAACCCCTTCACTGCCCCCTAGTGGTTAACCCCTTCACTGCCAGTCACATTTACACAGTAATCAATGCATTTTTAACCCTTTCATGACTAAGCCTATTTTTGACATTTGGTGTTTACAATTTTAAATCCGTATTTTTTTGCTAGAAAATTACTTAGAACCCCCAAACATTACATATATATGCAGAGAATCTAGAGAATAAAATGGTGATTGTTGCAATATTTTATATCTCACGGTATTTGTGCAACGGTGTTTTAAACGCAACTTTTTGGGATAAGGGACACTTTCATGAATTTAAAAAAAAAAAACAGTAAAGTTAGCCCAATTTTTTTATATAATGTGAAAGATGATGTTACGCCGAGTAAATAGATACCAAACATGTTACGCTTTATAATTGCACGCACTAGTGGAATGGCGACAGACTACGGTACCTAAAAAATCTCCATAGGCGACGCTTTAAATTTTTCTTTTTTTTTTTTTTTTTTTTTTTTTTTATGGTTACCAGGTTAGAGTTAGAGGAAGTCTAGTGCTAGAATTCTTGCTCTGACAATCGCGGTGATACCTCACCTCACATGTGTGATTTGAACACCGTTTACATATGCGGGCGTGACTTCTGTATGCGTTTTATCTTTGCTGTGCAAGCTCGCGGGGACGAGAGCGCTTTAAGAATTTCTTTTTTTCTTTTTTTTTTTTATTTATAAATTGTTTTAAAAAAAAAGTTCACTTTTATTGCTGTCACAAGGAATGTAAACATCCCTTGTGACAGTAATAGGTGGTGACAGGTACTCTTTATGGGGGGTCTAAAAGACCCCCCCATCCCTCCTCGGCACTTCAAAGTATTCAGATTGCCGTTTCACGCGATTCTGAATACTGTATATTTTTTAAAACCGGCGCCATTGGCAGCCCAGTAAACGTGAAATGATGACGTCGCTTCCGTGTTTACTATTAGGAGGCTGTCACTAGCCGCTGGAGACAGACGATTGGTCATCGGGCCTCCCGGTGGATCAGGAGGCCCGGTAAGAGCGGCGGGAGGCGGGGACATCCCCTCCCGCTCCTCCGGTATAACAGCCGAGCGGCTTTTAGCCTCATCGGTTGTTATACCTGGAAAGCCGATCGCCAGCTCTAAAAAACAGTACTGGGATGATGCCTGCAGCTGCGGGCATCATCCCGGAATAACCCCCGAAAGTCAAGTACGCACATCTGCGTACGCTCAGCGGGAAGTGGTTAATTGCACTGATCGCTGTATGAATGTGAATGGTCCCAAAATCACGCCAAAAGTGTCCGATCTGTCCGCTATAATGTCGCAGTCACGATAAAAATCGCTGATCGCCGCCATTACTAGTAAAAAAAAAAATTATTATAAAAATGCCTTAAAACTATACCCTAGTTTTTGTAGACGTTATAACTTTTGTGCAAACCAATCAATAAACGCTTATTGCAATTTTTTTTTTTACCAAAAATATGGAGAATACCTATTGGCCTAAACTGAGGGAAAAAAATGTTTTTTTTTTTTTTTGTTTTTTTTTTATATATTTTTGGGAATATTTATTATAGCAAAAAATAATGCTTTTTTTTTTTTTTTTTTTTTTTTTTTCAAAATTGTCGTTTTTTTTTTTTTTTTTTTATAGCACAAAAAATAAAAACCGCAGAGGCAATCAAATACCACCAAAAGAAAGCTCTATTTGTGGGGGGAAAAAAGGACGTCAATTTTGTCTGGGAGCCACGTCGCACGACCGCGCAATTGTCAGTTAAAGCGACGCAGTGCCGAATCGCAAAAAGTGCTCTGGTCTTCGGGCAGCCAAGAGGTCTGAGACTTAAGTGGTAAAGTGCCAAAAAAGTCAACCTTCAGTCTTATGTCATAATGTGCTAGTATGCACCACATACTAGCATATTATGCCAAACTTGTCTAAAAAAAAAACGTATCCCTCCTGTACTACGCTGTCATTGCCGACATGGATTCCGTCTTCACCCGGTCTTCCTTCCAGGTTCATGGGCTCCAGCCATTTGAATGGCCAAGCCGCGATGACGTCACTCCCGCACTTGCACACGGGAGCCTTGATCATGGCATGGCACTCTCAATGAATGTCATACTCAAGTGTGCTGTCCATTGAGAGTGCAGTGCGCATGCGCTGGTGATGTCACTGGCTGCTACACATTGAAATCTCTCCTTATTATTGGCTTACCTGTAGGTATAAGAAAAAGCGGAGTTTACCACCGCTTTCATTTATATTGAAATGAATACTGTATATAGTGTACCTGGACATTTACTTTGTGGTGTATACAGAACTTTATGGCACTTTGTACAGTCCCAGCCTTAAAAATACACTGCTCACACCTGAAAATGTTGCAAGTCCCTATCATTATCACACTGCTGAACAGCCCATACATATGATACTTGTCTAGATCTAAAACTCTGACCTCTTGCACATTATCAGTGTCACATCTCCTTAGTCAGTTATAGACATAAAGAAGAACTCCGTCTATGAACTATGCACCTCACTAACCTGTGAGGTTGCTGGATGTGCGGTATAAACTATATGTAGCTGTGGCCAGGGCTTTTTTTTTTTTTTTTTTTTTTTTTTTTTTTCAGAGGATAGGTGCATCTATTCAACCCCCTTCTAAGTCCCCCCTTGTCTCCACCCCCTACCCACCTCCGAGCACCATCCCTGATCCCCTGCAGCCAGACACACTACAGTATCTCACAAAAGTCAGTACACCCCTCACATTTTTGTAAATATTTTATTCTATCTTTTCATGTGTATAGGGTGGCACAGTGGTGTAGTGGGTAGCACTCTCGCTTAGCAGTAAGAAGGGTCGCTGGTTCGAATCCGGACCACGACACTACCTGCAAGGAGTTTGCATGTTCTCCCTGTGTCTGTGTGGGTTTCCTCCGGGTACTCCGGTTTCCTCCCACACTCCAAAGACATGCTGGTAGGTTAATTGGATCCTGTCTAAATTGGCCCTAGTATAGGTATGAATGTGAGTTGGGGACCTTAGATTGTAAGCTCCTTGAGGGTATAGGGACGGATGTGAATGTATAATATATGTAAACCGCTGCGTAAATTGACGGCGCTATATAAGTACCTGAAATAAATAATTAAAAAAATAAATGTGACAACACTGAAGAAATAACACTTTGCTACAATGTAAAGTAGTGAGTGTACAGCTTGTATAACAGTGTAAATTTGCTGTCCCCTCAAAATAACTCAACACACAGCCATTAATGTCTAAATCACTGGCAACAAAAGTGAGTACACCCCTAAGTGAAAATGTCCAAATTGGGCCCAAAGTGTCAATATTTTGTGTGGCCACCATTATTTCAGAGAGGCGGGCTGACTATGTCACAACCTCTGACCAGCTTAGTCAAACCTTTGCTGTCTTCATCGCTACATCACACTACACAGATTCAGTCTTCCTTCTATACATAATAGCCCTTGCCCCTGTCAGGAGTCTTGCAACCTGGGGGGGTCAGGGAATGGTCCTACCCCTTCGGGAGGGGACCATTTAACACACCATAGGGCAATTTTTGGTACACTTTAGCATTTTGTTTTTGTGTACCGCACCATGGGCTCTTAAAGTAGTATTAAACCCAAAAGCAAACATATATTATATTGCAGCTTACCAATTCTTAGAAAATTCATTTTCTTTTTTAGGCTTTTTTTCTTCTATTTTCATCTGATGATCTGGTCATTAAGTAGTAAACCTCTGATTGTGACTTTTACCTATAGGTAAGCGTAGAATAAGGCTTACCTATAGGTAGTCGCAGGACCACTGATAGAAATCATGGGGCCCCGTACAGCGTACCTGATGGGGGGGGGCCTTCAGCCCCTCCCCAGACCCCGCCTTGAATTAAAGTGCAACTTTGTCTTCAAGTGATATTTATCTTTCTCCAGCCAGTTATAAGTTTAATTACCCAAAAGAAATACTGTGGTGATGCAAGAGATGGTCAGAGACTGCAGACATACTACAGGAGATTAGAGGTCAACCGATATGGGTTTTTCTCTGGCCGATGCCGATATTTAGAAATCGCGGTGGCCGATGGCCGATATGTGATGCCATTTTTTTTTTTTTTTTTTTTTTTTTTCCCCCTTCATCTCATAAAATCTAACAGTTAGACCCCTTTCACACTGGGGCGTTTTTCAGGCGCTTTTGGGCTAAAAATGGCACCTGTAAAGTGCCTGTAAAACGGCTCCCCTGCAGTCTCAGTGTGATATCCCGAGTGCTTTCGCACTGAAGCGATGCGCTTGCAGGATGTTAAAAAAAAAAAAAAAAAAAAAAAAAAAAAAGTCCTGCAAGCGGCATCTTTGGAGCGGTGTATACCGCTCCTCCACCACTCCTGCCCATTGAAATGAATGCGCACCGCTGCCAAAGCGCCTGCAAATCGTTTTGGCAGCAGCGCTTCAGGGGCGCATTTCACTCCTTCCTCGGCTGCTAGCCGGGTTATAAGCGCCCCGCTAGCAGCCGAATAGCGCCCCTAAAATGACGGTAAAGCGCCGCTAAAACTAACAGCATTTTACCGTCAACGCCTACCCGCTCCAGTGTGAAAGCAGCCTTAAGTAATAAGTGATACAGAAATTTTTTACATTTAAACATTTATTAAACAAAACAAACCTCCAATCAGTTCACTTGTATGTATAATTTAGATTAAAAAGAAAAACTATCTTAAATATTTGAAAGACCACTGCGCAAATACCGTGTGACATAAAATATTGCAACAACCGCTATTTTATTCCCTAGGGTCTCTGCTAAAAAAAAAATATATATATATATATATATATATATATATATATATTATAATGTGTGTGTGTTTGGGGGTTCTAAGTGATTGTCTAGCAGAAAATACAGGATTTTTACTTGTAAGCAACAAATGTCAGAAAAGATTTAGTCTTTAAATGGTTAAACTGAGAACTCCTCCACACAGAGTTCACTCTATTGATAAAAGAACCTGAAGAGATACAATGTTTCTTCTAATCAGACTTGGCAGGCTGCCCAGAGGAGGAGAGAATCCTCTCCACAGATAACTGAAGGCAACTTGCATTGACTTCTATTACAGAAGTCATTTGCAAGTCCCGCTGAAGCTATATCGGCTTTTTTTATCAGCACAATCAGCCGATGCCGATTTAAGTAAAAAGAGCCAAATATCGGCCGATATATCGGTCGACCTCTACAGGAGATGGTCAGAGGCTGCTGACATGATACAAGAGATCAATGCAGCCTCACTAGTGCCCATTAATGCAGCCTCACTGTGCCTATTTCAGTCTCACTGTGCCTTGATTACACAGAAATCTCCCTCTGTGTCATGGAGCTGGGGTCTGAACTGTTCGATGGTCATCCACTGTAACAAAGCCCCGCCTCCTGGATTGTGATAGACGGAACACTGATTTAATTTCTCTGCATTGGATCAGTGTTCTGTCTATCACCATCTAGGAGGCGAGGCTTTGTTACAGTGAGTGGACGGCCCCAAACCGTTCAGACCCCAGTTCCATGACACAGAGGGAGATTTCCATCTCCCTCTGTGTGTGATTAGTTACACAAGTGGAAAGAGGGAGAGGAGGGAGGACTCTGCAGTTAGATCAGCCCTGTGTGCCGCTGCAGGAGAGGCACTGGTTGGAGAAATTTTTTTTTTTTTTTTTTTCTATTCTGCATGCATTCATCTGTCAGATTGCCCGGGCCCCCTGCTGGCTGGACCCAGTAAAACAGCGCCAGTTGTACTGGCCTATCAGTGGGTAGTAGAAATATCTCCTAAAGGTGCGCCATTTAGGAGATATTTGCTGTACACTGCTCCAATGAAGTAATCGGAGCATGTACTGTGAAGAAGCTGTTTCTTCATTCGCAAGTGCTGTGACTGACGGCTCCCACGTGCATGCGCGGGAGTGACGTCTTGCAGCTCCGGCCAATCAGAGCCGGAGTCCACAGCCTCAGAAGGAAGAGGGGCGAAGATGGATGCGGCCACCAGCGGGACAGTGCAGGCTTCATTTGCAGGTAAGTGCCACATAATGGGCTAGTATGCGATGCGTACAATACTAGCCCATTATGCTTTTACTTTGCAGGGGATCAAAGAGGAAGTAAAACCCATCAGGGTTTACTTCCTCTTTAAGGCCTCATACACACGGTTTGATTGTTGTACGACCGAGCGTCTGATTTTTGTTAAAGGGCATGTGCAGGATTTTGTCTAGCATACTATCTGCAAATTGTCATTTGACAAACACGAACGTAGTGACGTACTATGAGAGTATAAACAGGAAGTTCATTCTGCTAATTTCATGTTAGTAGAAGTTTGAACGTTGATTCGCGATTTTCAGATAGTATAAAACAAATGCCTTTTAAAATATGTTTGGCATAACTCCATCAGTATCACCAGCAAAGCAGCTTCATTATTATCCCATTAAAGAAGATGAGAATGTGCGCTGCATTTCGACATTTCATCAATTGCCATGTCACAAATGTTACTTCTAGATTACGAACGGTAGTTTACAGGACCAAACTCTTCCGGCTCGTTCCTTGATTCTGAGCATGGGTGTTTATAAAAATAATTACCACCGCTCCGGACAAACCAATCTGAAGTCTCTGATCTTCCACTATGCAATGAAGGAGTGAGCCCCAGGTGCTGGCGATTGCTGGTACAATTGTATTCATGCGGAAAAGATCTGGACAGCTGCACACTGAGATAGGCAAATAAAATCTTCTTTATTCAAAACATGAAATAGTAAAGTACATGACACCGCTGGAGCAACACAGCTTAGCCGCTGATGCGTTTCACGCTCTGGCTGAACGCTTACTCATAGCTGGCTTACATAAAAGTGGTGACCACATTTATACATAAAATACATAGCATGTGACCTAACATTAATGAGATAATGCTAAGCAGATGGATACTAGCCGCATGAGATCTCAGCACTCATTAGCAGGTTAATAGCATGAAGTGGGAACACCCTTGATACCATATAGAATGGAAAGAACGGACAAAAATCAAAATAATAAAAATGATAAAAGTGAGTGACCTATGTGGTTTTTCTATTTATTGCATTAAAATTAAAGTGAATGTGGAATGTATGGAGTAAAAACAAACAATGAAAGTAGAATACAAAAAACGTGAAGCCAAAATATCCATAAAGGATTGTATAAAATAAGTGTGTGTGTGTGTGTGTGTGTGTGTATATGTGTGTGTATATATATATATATATATATATATATATATATATATATATATATATATATATATATATATATATATATATATATATAATTTTCAAACCTTGCCCAATGAAGATATACGTGTTCATAGAATGTGCTAAATGTTACAAGAATATATGTGAACAAAAAAGGTATGAAAGTGTATATATAGTACATAGTGTGTATACAAGCTGGACTGTTGTAGCTGGACCGTTATGGGAAATTAATCTGCGAAAAACATAGTAAAGGAGGACAATATGAGTATAGTCCACATTGTCGCAATGAACCCCACGAACAGTGCCGAGATCCCAAGCAGCAAATACACACATAAGCAATAAATAATCCTTTTGTGTATGTGTATAGTCTTTGATCACCAATCGTAAAGTCTGTAACGAAGACATAAGTACAGCACAAATCAGTACCTCCAAGGAAAGTGTATACAATACTTCATAATATTGACATATATTTGACCGAAGCTCAAACCTGTTTAATGCTTAGTTATAATCACACAATAAAAATTACTAAATTGCAAAATACACTCAAAGTATATAAAAAAAAAAAAAAAAAAAATTATGTAAAATAAGTTGAACTTTAAATCCAAACATATATTACTACTACTTCTGTTATGAAGTGTTGGAATGAGATACGTGAATAAAATCATTCCACACTTCATAAACCAGAACTCTCTGGAGTGATTCTTTATATAAGATACCAATGGGGTAAACAATGTCATAGTACACTTGAAGATAAATAAAAATGTGAACATGACTAAAGTACCCAGATACCTATGTAACACCCGCCAATGAAGGCCTATCGATGAAATAAATAAAGAGCACAAGATAAAAGGAAAATTTCTTAAAACAAGTTGTTATCATGTCTGAGAACATATTATATGCGATCTGTGTAAAAATTGAGAGTACCATTGAATCAATGTACAGACAAACTATGGATACTCATATATAGATATATAGATTCTTCTGAAAGGATGTGAATCTCTTTGGCGCAAACAGAATAACGTCGGGAAAACTATTCATAGAAATGGGAAACATCCCATTTGTAGTTTAAACCCGACGGCATTCTAGTGTCCAAGAGAAAAATCCAAAGGACTTCACGCTTGCATAATAGTTGGAATCTGTCCCCTCCTCTCACTGGTACTGTAACATTTTCGATACCCTGAATGACTAAACTTGATGTATCCTTATGTGTGTAGATCCAATGTTTAGCTACATTGGTCAGGTTTTCTTTTTCAATATCATGCAAGTGGTCGTACAACTGGTCTCTGAGGCGACGTGTTGTACGACCCACAGATATTGCAGGTGATGACATACGTGACAAATTTAATGTTGCAGTTTATAAAGAAGGAGATTTGAAACTCTCTATTGTTGCTACAAGATTTTATCTGTTTACCTATTTTGATATAGCCACAGTAATTGCAACTTTTAATACCACACCTAAAGTTACCAGTAAAACTGAGCCAGTTGGGTTTAGGTTGGTTAGTCAAAAACAAGCTGGGTGAAAGAGAGCGACCCAAGGTAGGTGCTCTACGAGAGACCACCTTAATCCCTTTAGAAAGGATTTTGTTGTAAACAGGGTCGTTATATAAAACAGGAAGGTGCTTAGTTATGATCTTTATTTTAGTAAACTCTGAGCTAAACGGTATTGAGAACACTGGAGCTTGGGGGAATGTGTGTGTTCTTTGTAAAGTGTTCTTGTAGGTCTTATTTTAGAAGTGAAGATCTAGGAATAGATCTTACTGTATCAAGTGCTTTATGAATGAGTGTATCCGAATAACCTCGGACTTTGAATCTGTGTGCCATATTTTTTGGCCTCAGTTTCAAAAGCTTCCGAGGAACTGCACAAGCGTTTCAATCTTAGAAACTGCCCATATGGTATCCCTCTAATGGTGTGGCTGGGGTGTGCAGAGTCGGCTCTAAGTAGAGTGTTACCACTAATAGGTTTTCTATAGAGACTAGATTGAATCATACCTTCAACACCCACTAGTTTTACATCTAAGAAGTCAATAGAATTAATTTGTAAATTTCTCGTGACTTTCAAGTTCAATATGTTGTCATTAAAATATGAAAGCCAGACATCTAGATTTGCGTGTTCATCAGATGTAATAAACAAAAGGTCGTCAATGAAATGGCAGAAAAAAATCGTGTCTGTACGGCAGGGGCTATCTGGTCCAAAGATGCGGTACCTCTCCCACCAACCCATATAAAGGTTGGCCAGTGAGGGTGAAAATTTCGCTCCCATGGAGGCCCCGCATCTCTGGAGGTAATAGCCCCCGTCAAACATGAAGTTGTGAGTTAAAAGATATTCTAAAGCTTGTGAAATAAATTCTTGAGGAACTAAAGACAATTTGCCTGACTTTTTAAGGAAGTAAGAGACAGCTTGAATGCCTAAGTGGTGTGGGATGCTGGAATATAAGCTGGTAACATCACAGCTAATCCACCTAAAACCATCCTCCCATTTTACATTCTGGAGTTTACCTAACAGATGATTGGTGTCTTTTAGATAACCAGGTAGGCTGGTTGTTAAGGGTTGTAATTGGGAATCTATCCACTCCCCTAGACGCTCGTTTAATGAGCCTATACCAGCCACGATTGGTCATCCTATAAGGGGGTTTAACCCCTTATGGATTTTGGACAGATGGTGAAATACTGGTGTTATGGGATGTTCGGTAATGAATGATTCTTTTATCTTTGGATGTAAATATGCCTGCCTGTACTGCTCTATCTAATAATGTCACGAGCTCTTTCTTAAAAGGGATGGTGGGATTGGACACAAGTAGTTATATGTGTGTCAGATAATTGGCGTAAAGCTTCTTCTTTATAGGTCCCTGAATCTAATACTGTCACCATCCCACCTTTATCTGCATTTCTAATGACAATGCTATTATCTGCTTATAAACCCTTGAGTGCTTGTCTCTCATAGTCAAGTTATCATATATCAATTTATCATTGTTACAACTGCGAGCCAGGTGCTCCAAATCCCCTTCCACCATCTTTTGGAAAAGATCAAGATCTTTGCCTCTGGATGCCACTGGGTAAAAATCCGATCTGTTCTTGACCGAAATCTCGTTGTGTGTATCAGTGGGATCCAGAGGGGACTGATCCGATTCACCGGCCAAATCAATCAAATCCTGCAAAGCACAGACTTCGGTGAATAATTTAGGTGAGGGGAAAGACTCACCTGTATCGCAGCTGTCTGTTGACCTTTCTACCTCCTCTGATGAACAGTTAAAAAAATGTTTCCTGAGAGTTAAAGATCGTGAGAACTTATTGACATCCAGGATCGTTTCAAAAAGATTGAAATGTCTGCTAGGACAAAAATTCAGTCCTTTTGCTAAAAGGTTAATTTCATTGGGGTTAAGTGGCCTCTTGGAAAGATTGATGACACTGTGGTTTATCTCTTCGACTTTTCCCGTAGCATATAGCGTACGTTGCTTGTAGTATGTGTTTCCTGCCCCCTCTTGTCTTTTTGTAGAAGGTTTCTTTTTCTTGGTCTGTCCCGACCTGTGAGGGTTTCCCGGGGTGCGGTTGTTGTCTGATCTAGCTGGCTCTGGAGAAGTTAAAGATCTGTCAAATGATGAGTCTGACATGGTGCGTGCCAAAGCGTTATCCGCTGGTTCTCCTTCATGATCAGAGAAGCTCACTTGTTTAACCCAGTTCCTACGTGGTCTTATGGAACTAAAGGATGGTTTGTTTCAAGTATAAACTTTATTATTTTCATAATCATTTTTGTCCCGAGCCATTTTCCCTTTTTTGGTATCAATAACTGACCTTTCCATTTTGTCCCCTTTTTTTTTTTTTTTTTTGTTCAATCTTTCATCCAGATCGGTCTGTAAAGTGACAAGATCTTTTTGTATCGAAGCTATATCCAATTGTAATTTTTCCGTTTCCTTTTTCTTTGAAGCAATCAGGATATTCATGAGTTTAAAGGAACAAGAATCCAAGGTGTCAGTCCATTCCTTTTTAAATTCATCATTGAATAAATCTGAAGTGGGACATTTTTTAATCCTTAGTCCTCGTGGAATATGTAAAATTGATAAATATTCAGTTAAGAAACTTATATCCCTATAAGCTCTAATTTCTTTGGCCATTAGTTGTTCCAATCTCCTAAAAAGGCGTATTAATTGGATACCATCGTCAGACAATTGTAACGTGTATGCTTGCAAACATTGTCTTAGGGGATTGTTGGAGGGTGCTGTGAGTTCTGCTGTATATCGCTTCAACAGCAGGTGTCAAAGTGTTGGTGTGATCCATAATGTAATGCTAATAAGATCTCAAAAGATGAAACCAATATCTAATTGCCTATCTCAGTGTGTGGCTGTCCAGATCTTTTCTGCATGAATACATGCGTGTTTATACTTCCGACTTTTGTGTGACAATTTCTGTACTGACCATCCAAAAATCAGACGTTGAGTTCACATCCGACAAAAATTTTATAGCCTGCACATCCAGCTTTTGTCTGACAAAAAAGTCAAATCGACTGTCGAAAGCACCGTACTATTGATCCGAAAATCCGCAGACAGCTCTTCTTACGAATTTTCGTATTGTGTATACAAGGCCTTAGTCTGTTTTTCCAAAGAACAAGTTCTCTTCCAGATGTATTACTTTACAGAGATGGGACAAACCATGTAAAAAATTATCCCACAAGGAAAAAAACTCTTTGCTGTAACCGAAGTGTTAGCTAAAGTTCAGCTTAAATTTGTTTAGTATATGTAAATCTGCCAGTAGATCTAACACCCCCTTCCCAACAGACTGACAATGTTTCTGCCCAAAGGTGCCCCTGTGCTGCTTCATCCAGAGTGGAAGGTGTGTTACTGGCCAGATCACCAGGTGAAAACTGAATGGGAAAGGCCTAAAACAGAAAACTAATGCACCCATGAAATATAATGGGTCAGCTGCAATATATTACATTTCTGGTTTTGAGTTTAACCGGTTCCCGCCCGGCGTATAGCATAATGATGCCGATAGGAACCTCTTGTCGATCCAGGCGCATGTCATATGACGTCCTGCCGGATCGCGCCCCGCATGCGGCCGCACAGTGGCACGATCTGTCACTGACTGCGCCCAAGGGACCCAGCCGATGACCGATCACTGTACCGGCCTGCTGCCGGTACCATGTGACCGCTGCAACCAATCACAGTAGGTCACATGAGAGTTGTATACAATGGATGGCTTCCTATCAAGCCTATCATTGTTTACAATTATGTTGCTAGCTGTGATTGGTCAGTGCAATCACATGGTACAGACTAGGCCAATCACAGCCCATCTGTACCACATGATTAACTCTGACCAATCACAGCTAATCACAACAAAAGAAAGTGAATGAATTGATTTAACTCAGTAAAATGCTTGCATATAGCAATGTAATGCACTACTATATGCAAACATAATATGTAAAAAAACAAACAAATACTGATCACTTTCACAAAGAAGTACAATGTTTGTTTGTTTTTTCATACTGTCACCAGCCAGTGTCCCTGTTCACCACCACACCCATTATATGATGACGCTGTACTGCACTGGTGACAGTATGTAAAAAGAACAAAAAACCCTATGACAAAAAATGACAACTTCAAAAAACTCACCATGCCCCTTACTAAATACCTTGGACTGTCTACTTTCCAAAAATTGGTAATTTGGGGGATATTTGTACTGTCCTGACATTTTTGGGCCTCAAGAAATGAGATGGGCCATCAGTACATCGGGATTGATCAATGTTCAGCTATATACCATAGTTTATGGACTCTAACTTTCCTGCATACTAAATAATATACACTGATTTGGGTTATTTTCATCAAAGAAATGTAGCAGAATACATTCTGGCCTAAAATTATGAAAAACAATTATTTTCATGGTTCAGAAGAGCTGCCATTTTAAAAACGAACGTCCTACCCAGACTCCTATATATCATACAACCTATCCCCATTCACCTACCACCCGTATTCTTCTCAACATAAGCCATCTGCACAAAATTTCTCTGGCACAACATGCGTCCACGCATTAAATACGAACACCACGTGCTTCCCAGAACCAAAGGAGATATAGGCCTCCCAGACATGCATAACTACCATAGAGCATGCCTTCTCACCAAAATAGTGGATTGGAATATCCATGCATCTACAAAACAGTGGGTTACATTAGAAGAATCCATATTACTACCCCTAGCCACCACACCATGGCTATTAACCAAACACACCCCATCCTCTATCTATGATCACCTGCTCATAGGTCCCACCTTACACTGTTTTCATGAAATCAGCATTAAATACTTCCTCTCATCCACACCAGGCCCCATGACGTCACTACGTCTTAATCCTGAATTCTCCTTGGGAATGTCCAAACAATTCCTTTTAAACTCATGGCCACATAAACACATTCTGGCTAAACACTTCTTCCACAAGGATACGTTCTTAAACTGCAAAGAACTAGCCTCCCAAATGTAAAGATCTCAAATTCCCATTATGGACATATCTACAAATACAACATCTTCTTCTCCTAGGTCCGAATCACAAACATCACTGGACCTGCCAGGTTACTCCCCTAGAATCACTATGTTTAGAGATCACATCTCAGACATGTGATCTCAACCATCTACTCCTTAATCTTCGCCAAGAATCCCATGAAAAACAAGACATGTTGATCTTGGGAGAAAGAACTATTCCTGGATCTCATAGACAAACAATGGGAGCAAATATTAAGTACATAACATAATCTCCAGGGTATCTACTTTCACATTAGAATTCTCCTCTGCCCAATTTCTCTTACACCTTACCACTATACCCAGACGCTCCTACTTCAAATCTCTTGCTATGCACATGCTAAACGTTGCTAAACCATGTCTCCCAACCTTGTGGGGCAAAATTTACGCTCCCTCAATCAAAGAATGGTTCCGGAGAATCAATAAAATCGCTGAAATGGAAGAACTCGTAGCCCATGACAATATTTCAAAACACACTACTACCTGGGCTTGTTGGTCGCAGTTTAGAACCACTCCTGAATATATTCAAACTATGGACTCCAAACCTTAGTGAAGAATGAAATTACCCAGGGTTTGCCCTCTCCATAACCCCCCCCCCCCCCATGTGTTTTTTTTTTGTTTTTTTTTGTTTTTTGTGACCCAACAACAAACTATCCTACATATAGCCTGGGGATAGCTGAGGCAAGATGGACCATAAACCAGGGCCAGATAGGAGGCATATGCGCCCCCCCCCCCCCCCCCCCCCCGTTTCAACCTAACCTGCCCATATCCCTGACCACGCTCACACATACACCCCCCTCCCCCTTCCCCCCCATTCTCCCCCATTATTTCCCTCTAATAACACATCATAACCACCCCAAACCAACTAATGCACCCAACCTTGGCTGTCAGCAGGTCTGCCAACCATGGAAACCACCCAAACCACCCAATCACACATGAGTATTATTCCATGTAATTCTTCTCTCCATAGACTACCCCCTTCCACCTCTACACAGACTCCCCCAACC
>NC_133333.1:118402197-118575410 GCF_042186555.1 Aquarana catesbeiana | reverse complement strand
CGCCCCGGCTGTGTTGTGATTAGTTACAGCACAAGCCAATCAGTGTATGCCGGCCAAAGATTGACCCCTGACACACGCTGATGGGTTCAGTCATTCAGGGAAGGAAGCTTTACAGCACAGAGCTCTGAATACTGACAGGCGATCTTTGTTTCTTTATTCCCTGCAAAGTAGGGGAAAAGCCAGCAAGATTTCTTAGTAAAAGTGCCACATAACACACAGTAAAAATTAAGTACACAGTTAACCCCTTAATCGCCCCTAGATGTTAAGCCCTTCCCAGGCAGTGTCATCAGTACAATGACAGTGCATAGTTTTAGCACTGATCACTGTATTAGTGTTACTATTGCAGTTAGTGTTAGATTGTCCGCCATACTATCACAGTCCCACTAAGTCGCTGATCACCATCATTACTAGTATAAAAAAAATAAACAAATAAATTCCAGTATCTATACCAGACATTATGGCTCCATTTACACCTCAGCATATTGATTTACTGGTGTGTGTGTGTGTGTTTTTTTTTTTTTTTTTTTTTTTTTGCAGCTTTTTACAAGATTTTTAGAAGTGTATTACAAGTGTTTTACAGCATCTTTGCTTAGCCAATCAAAAATAGAACTAGAGAGATGAGAGGGGGAGGAAATTACAGGTGATCAGAGTCCTTTTTCTGCTCAAGTAAGGCATTTCTATTGAAGTCTATGGGGCCAAAAATGCTTGTAATCTGCCAAAAAGAAGCTCATGTGCTTTTTAGAGCTTCAGGTGTTTTTCTTCAGGCGACAGAACTCTCAAATGTGAACAGAGGCCATTGAAATGAATGGAATTTTGCTTGTTGGGCGTTTTGGAGCTTCAGAGCTGAACGTTTTACAAGCTGAAAATCACTCTAACTTTCATGCAAACCAAATAATATACACTTATTGAGATTTTGTTATACCAAAGACATGTAGCAGAATACATATTGGCCTAAATTCATGAACAAATTAGATGTGTCAAATTTTTTTATTGGATTTGTTTTATAGCAGAAGATAAAAAATATTATTTTTTTTTTTTTCATAATTTTCTGTTTTTTTTTTTTTTTTTTTTCATTTATATCACAAAAAAATTAAAAACCAAGTGGTGATCAAATACCACCAAAAGAAAGCTCAATGAATTTGTATGAAAAAAATTCTATATATTTTGTTTGGGTACAGTGTTGCATGACAGCGTAATTGCCAGTTAAAGTAGAGCAGTGCTGTATAGCAAAAAACTTTCTGGAGGTGAAGTGGTTAATAAAAGAAAATGACTTTAACCACTTCCGGACCGCCCGCCGTCGTTGTACGTTGGTACTTTGACGTTGAGTACCGTTTTTATGAGAGCAGATAGCTGCCATAACCCTGGTATTTTTAAAAACAGCGGGCAGTCCACTTTCGGATAAAAGTGGTTTCTGCAGAGGATTCGCCGCAAGATCACTTTTATCGGGGCCGGGAGAGGTGCCCACCCCCCTCCCGCCGTGTCCCAGTCATCTCCACCAGTGGAGATAATCCGATCCTTTCCCCTCACAGGCTGGAAGTTGAGTGAGGGAATGATGGCTCCCACTCGACTCCATACCATTGGATGACGGAAGCGACGTCAAATGTCACTTCCACCTAATGATCTTAAAGAGAAAAAAACATTTTATTGAAAAATAAAAGACTTTTTTTTTTTTTTTATCCCAGATCTCACATTAACCTCTTCCCATCCTGCATATAGTCAAATGACGGCCGCAAGGTGTCTCCCTCATCATATGACGTCCTCGGCTTCCCAGCCACTAGGGAGCGTGCGCTGGAGCCAATGTGCGTGCCTGACGGCCGCGATGTCCGCCATGCACCCGTGATTGCTGGTCAGAGCA
Source organism: Aquarana catesbeiana (assembly GCF_042186555.1). Classification (NCBI taxonomy): domain Eukaryota; kingdom Metazoa; phylum Chordata; class Amphibia; order Anura; family Ranidae; genus Aquarana; species Aquarana catesbeiana. The sequence continues at coordinate 118,573,555 of NC_133333.1, read as the reverse complement.
GGGATGTGGATCTGTATGTCCACGTCATGTCAGGGGTGAGGAGATCAATCGTGGGTTCCCAGTACAGAGGAACACTGATCGGTCACCTCCCCCAGTTAGTCCCCTTCCCCCCACAGTTAGAATCGCTCCCTAGGTTACACATTTAACCCCTTGATCGCCCCCTAGTGTTAACCTCTTCCCTGCCAGTGACATTTATACAGTAATCGGTGCATTTTTATAGCATTGACCGCTGTATAAATGTGAATGGTCCCAAAATGGTGCCAAAACTGTCCGATCTGTCCACCGCAATATCACAGTCCTGACAAATCAGATCGCCGCCATTACTAGTAAGAAATAAATAAATAAAAATGCCATAAATCTCTCCCCAATTTTGTAGGTGCTATAACTTTTGCGAAAACCAATCAATATACGCTTATTGCGATTTTGGTAAAAAAAATATGTAGAAGAATACATGTCGGCCTAAACTGAGGAAGAAATATGTTGTTTGTTTTGTTTTTTTATGGGGATATTTATTATAGCAAAAAGTTAAAAATATTGTGTTTTTTTTTTTTCAAAATTGTCAGTCTTTTTTTGTTTATAGCACAAAAAATAAAAGCTGCAGAGGTGACCAAATACCACCAAAAAGCTTTATTTGTGAGAAAAAATGATCAAATTGTCAAATTGGTACAGTGTTGTATGACCGCGCAATTGTCATTCAAAACGTGACAGCACTGAAAGCTGAAAATTGGCCTGGGCAGGAAGGGGGTGAAAATGCCCTATATTGAAGTGGTTAAAGAGGTCTTGTCATATTTATTTATTTTTATTTTTTTTCTATTACTAGGGATGTTTACATTCCTTTGTAATAGGAATAAGTGATCATCATTTTTTTTTTTTTTTTTTTTTTTTTTTAAAGGGACAATGTAAACAATGTTTTTTATAACAATGTTATAAGTAATAAAAAGTTAAATAATAAAAAAAAAAAAATTTTAAGCGCCCTGTCCCCCAGTGCCCGCGCGCAGAAGCAAACACATACGTACGTCACGAACGCATATGTAAACGGCGTTCAAACCACACATGTGAGGTATCGCCACAATCGTTAGAGCAGGAGCAATAATTCTAGCATTAGACCTTCTCTGTAACTCAAAACGGGTAACCTGTAGAAATGTTTAAACTTCGCCTATTGAGATTTTTAAGTGTCAAAGTTTGTCGCCATTCCATGAGTGGGCGCAATTTTGAAGCATGACATGTTGGGTATCAATTTACTCGGCGTAATATTATCTTTCACAATATAAAAAAATGGACTAACTTTACTGTTTTCATTCAAAAAAGTGTATTTTTTCCAAAATTGCGTTTGTAAGACTGCTGCGCAAATTCGGTGTGACACAAAGTATTGCAACGACTGCCATTTTGGTCTTTAGGGTGCCTGAAAAAAAAATTATTTTTGGGGGTTCTAAGTAATTTTCTAGCAAAAAAAAAATGATTTTAACTTGTAAACACTAAGAGTAAAAAATTGGCTTGGTCCTTAAGTGTTTTTAATATCTATTCAGGGCCATCTATAACGCAGGGCAAAAGGGGAAGCTGCCCTGGGCCCTGTCAGAGCTGTGGGGCCCAAAGCAGCTGCCACTTAAGCCCTGAGCTGCCCACTGTTTTCCTGGAGTAGTGGGGGCAGCCACTCCCCCCCTGCTGTCCCAAGCAGTGGCCACAATATGACAAGAGAGCGGGACAGCTGCAGGCTTTATATGCTTGAGCCTACTCGTCCTGCTTCTCCCTCTGTCAGGAGCTGCGGACCAGAGTGACAGGGAATGACAGAGCAGTGCTCCATGTTCCTCCCGCCCCCACCCCCGCCTGACAGACCTGTGTAGTGAAGTGTTGTGGCTGTGTGCTACGGGTCTGCTAGGCAGAGACTGTGTTGCACCGCCGTGTTTTCAGGAGAGAAAGAACACCGTGGAGAGAAGGGGAAGGGGATTCACATGCGCATAGAATTGGAAGTACAGAGGTGAACATGGGGGGGGTACAGAGGTGTGGAGGAGGAGGGCATAGATGTGAACATGAATAGGGGGGATACAGAGGTGAATGGGGGTACAGAGGTGGACAGCAGGATACAGAGGTGAATGGGGGTACAGAGGTGGACAGCAGGATACAGAGGTGAATGGGGGTACAGAGGTGGACAGCAGGATACAGAGGTGAATGGGGGTACAGAGGTGGACAGAAGGATACAGAGGTGAATGTGGATGGGGGGGATACAGGGGGGGGTACAGAGGTGGACAGGGGATAGAGAAGTGGGCTGTGGATAGAGGGGTACAGAGGTGAGCTGTGAATGAAGGGGATACAGAGGTGAAGGGGGGGGGGGGGTACAGTGGTGGACAGAAGGATACAGAGGTGAACGTGGATAGGGGGGATACAGAGGTGAATGTGGATGGGGGGTACAGAGGTGTAACGAGGGATAGAGAAGTGAGCTGTGGCTAAAGGGGTACAGAGGTGAGCTATGAATGAGGGGAAACAGGAACTGTGGATGGAGGGGGGGGGTACAGAGGTGAACTGTGGATGGAGGGGGGGTACAGAGGTGAACTGTGGATGGAGGGGGGGGTACAGAGGTGAACTGTGGATGGAGGGGGGGGTACAGAGGTGAACTGTGGATGGAGGGGGGGTACAGAGGTGAACTGTGGATGGAGGGGGGGGTACAGAGGTGAACTGTGGATGGAGGGGGGGTACAGAGGTGAACTGTGGATGGAGGGGGGGTACAGAGGTGAACTGTGGATGGAGGGGGGGGGTACAGAGGTGAACTGTGGATGGAGGGGGGGTACAGAGGTGAACTGTGGATGGAGGGGGGGGTACAGAGGTGAACTGTGGATGGAGGGGGGGGTACAGAGGTGAACTGTGGATGGAGGGGGGGTACAGAGGTGAACTGTGGATGGAGGGGGGGGGTACAGAGGTGAACTGTGGATGGAGGGGGGGGGTACAGAGGTGAACTGTGGATGGAGGGGGGGGGTACAGAGGTGAACTGTGGATGGAGGGGGGGTACAGAGGTGAACTGTGGATGGAGGGGGGGTACAGAGGTGAACTGTGGATGGAGGGGGGGTACAGAGGTGAACTGTGGATGGAGGGGGGGTACAGAGGTGAACTGTGGATGGAGGGGGGGGGTACAGAGGTGAACTGTGGATGGAGGGGGGGTACAGAGGTGAACTGTGGATGGAGGGGGGGGTACAGAGGTGAACTGTGGATGGAGGGGGGGGGTACAGAGGTGAACTGTGGATGGAGGGGGGGTACAGAGGTGAACTGTGGATGGAGGGGGGGGGTACAGAGGTGAACTGTGGATGGAGGGGGGGGGTACAGAGGTGAACTGTGGATGGAGGGGGGGGGTACAGAGGTGAACTGTGGATGGAGGGGGGGGTACAGAGGTGAACTGTGGATGGAGGGGGGGGGTACAGAGGTGAACTGTGGATGGAGGGGGGGTACAGAGGTGAACTGTGGATGGAGGGGGGGGGTACAGAGGTGAACTGTGGATGGAGGGGGGGGGGTACAGAGGTACAGAGGTGAACTGTGGATGGAGGGGGGTACAGAGGTGAACTGTGGATGGAGGGGGGGGGGTACAGAGGTGAACTGTGGATGGAGGGGGGGGTACAGAGGTGAACTGTGGATGGAGGGGGGGGGTACAGAGGTGAACTGTGGATGGAGGGGGGGGGTACAGAGGTGAACTGTGGATGGAGGGGGGGGGTACAGAGGTGAACTGTGGATGGAGGGGGGGGTACAGAGGTGAACTGTGGATGGAGGGGGTACATTATTACTATACAGGATTTATATAGCACCGACAGTTTGTGCAGCGCTTTACACCATGAGGGCAGACAGTATAGTTACAATACAATTCAATACATAATTTTACGTGTTTTTGCTTTTTGGAATGGGGGGGGGAATGTTTGCCTGGGTCCAATCAATATTAAAGATGGCCCTGTATCTATTTTAATGATTTAAATTATTCAGTATTTTTTTTTTATTAGGGGTGACTACTACAGTGATTCTTCCACAGGGATCCCACAGGTATAGAAATGGGTACTTACTGTGCGTCTGTCTGTACTGGATAAAAGTAACGAAGCAATAAAATGTGTACCTGACATAAACATGTAAAATCTCCTTGACACTGCCTGTTATATTGGTACATACAGTGTATATATATAAATATGATAATTACACAGAATATATACAGTAAATAGATAGTAGTACATAAAGGTGAGCAGGATGAATGTGAACATTGTGTGCTCTGGGATCTGGCACACGATGTCCTCTCTAGACACGCCCCCTGCAGGTGACTCCATCCCCTGGGAGAAGCAGTGTGCTCTCCCCATGTGTTACCCGCCCCGCCCCCTCCTGACGTCACTAGCTGTCAGATTCCAGCCGGAGGTATTGAGTGTCCGGACTGAGGAGAGGCGGAGGAGCCGAGTACATTTGGAGGACTCAGATCAGAGGCTGTACATTGCAGAGCACACCGTCCTCCTCTGTACATCGCACTCATTTCACCATGACCGGCAGTAGTAAGGTGCAGCAGATTCCCGGAGCCATCGTTATATCTCATCTCCTGGACTTCGTACTCCATAGAACCAAGGTGAGGAGTCCGGAGGGGGTGTCCTTCCAAGGGGGTGCCAATAGTAATTGCCTCTCATTTCACGATCTCTATGACTTCCAGGGGTACATGTGATTTACATGAATGTATATGGATGCTACGTAATAAAATACGCCTTTATTTGCATCGCCTGGGAGCTGGTGCAGAACTCTGCCCATAGGAATGTATTGGCGGAATACGCTGCCTGTACGCTTTACGTCCGGGAACTTACACCCAGCGCACGCGCCTAAAAATACAAGTATTTACAATTCCCACGTACGGTGTATTCTGTCAATACAGTCCTGTGGGCAGTGTATGTGTGTGTGTGTATATATTATATTATAAATAAATAATAAAAAAAAAAAAAAAAAATATATATATATATATATATATTACTCCCAACTGTCCCTGATTTTAAACAAAGTCCCTCTGTCCCTCTTTCCTCCTTATTTGTCCCTCATTTTGGATTGATCTATATAGTTGTATATATTTCCCAGTGATAAAGCTTTCATCCAATTTCTAGATTGCTGCATTTGCAAGTTTCAAAAGCCAGTATAAAGGAATAGTAGTAATAAAAAAGCACTTGTTGGTTTAACTAAGCATTTCTTTCCTATAATTCTCCTTTTTAAGGGGGTGTGTCCTATGCCTACATAGTTTAGCTAATAAGCGTCACTCGTTCCCATCTCAAAAAGTTGGGGTGTATGTGGAGAGAGAGATATCCCTCAGACAGGGCTTCCATTCTCTGCAAATATAGGCGTAATTTATGCTGTACACTCCTACACCTGTACTTACATGTGTGCTATGTGCTGCTTTCACAGGAATTTGTAGTTTTAACTAATATAAATGTTATAAGAAATCCGATTTGTATTGCGGTGTGGTGTGACTTACTTTCGATATCGCACTGGTGTGAACCGGGACTCCAAACTCCAAAGAAAAGATGCTGGGATAATTCCTATCAGTATTATAAAAAAATAATATATTAAAATATAATATATATATATATATATATATATATATATATATATATATATATATATATATATATATATATATATATATATATAATTTTTTTATTTATATAAATTTATTTTTTTATAATACTGATAGGAATTATCCCAGCATCTTTTCTTTGGAGTTTGGAGTCCCGGTTCACACCAGTGCGATATCGAAAGTAAGTCACACCACACCGCAATACAAATCGGATGCAATGTCTGTGTAATGCGATTTCAGCCATACAGATAGTATGGCTGAATTCGCATTGCATTCGGACCAAACTTGCACAGGACCCTTTTCTTGGTCCATACCAGAATCGGATCGCATGGGTGTTCACACCCATGTGATCTGATTTATGTCTGAACTGACAGTTCGCACTGCGATATGCAAACTGATTTTGGGGTGTCCTTAACTTTCTATTGACACTCTCAGCGGTTCACAGTGTGAACTGCCTTGCGAGTCATGTGTGATGCGGCAATCCGCAGTGGATTCGCAGGGTTCCCGCATCGCACTAGTGTGAACTGAGCCTAACTCTAGTTTTGTCAAACAATTGAAAATTACTGTATTCAGTAAATCTTTTAGTGCATTAATTCATTATTTACTCTGAATAAACTATTATTTCACCATGCCCTCTCTAAAGCCGCGTACACACGGGCGGACTTTTCAACCGGACTGGTCCGACGGACTTTCAACAGACTTTTGACGGAGTTTTTAACGAACGGACTTGCCTACACACGATCACACCAAAGTCCGACGGATTCGTACGTGATGACGTACACCGGACTAAAATAAGGAAGTTGATAGCCAGTAGCGAATAGCTGCCCTAGCGTCGTTTTTCGTCTGTCGGACTAGCATACAGACGAGTGGATTTCTGGGTCCAGCGGAGTTACGACGTAAAGATTTGAAGCATGTTCCAAATCTAAAGTCAGTCAGATTTTTGACTGGAAAAGTCTGTTGAAGGTCCGATGAAGCCCACACACGATCGGATTGTCCGCTGGACCAGTCCGGTCAAAGTCAGATCGTGTGTACGCTGCATAAGAATAGTATTTGAATATGTGACTAGTTTTACATTTTGAATATGTTACTATGTGACAAGTTTTTGAGGGTCAATCTTCATTACAATCACCTGAGCAAATCTTAGTATTGCAATAAGAAAAGCTGCAACGTCTGCATCCCTTTAGAAGGTGGTGAACCCTTAGAGCTCTGCCACCCAACCTAAAGCCCAGGGGCCGCCTCTGGCACTTATTCTGCAACCCTTTGGGCCCCTACAGACACTAATTTGTGTTTTTCTATTGCCCTGTTATAGCAGTGATCTCTAGCAGTCTTGTGTAATGTGTCTTCAGTCAATGACTGTCTCTTGAAGTAGGTTACCAGTCTCCAACAACTCCTATATCACGTTCAGTCTTGGGCAGCGTGTCCACAGTCTCTGACCATCTCTTGTATGATGTCCACAGTTTCTAGATATCTCTTGTCTCTGGCCATCTCTTGAATCATGCCGAATATTCATTCGCTATTCTCACACACCTGGGCGGGCTCCGTTCGCATTCTCTGCACCACGAGCCCTCCCTATTTTGAAGCCTATTAGAGCCTCTGGCTCTAATCGGTGCTTCAAAAAAACACCCACCCCACATTGGAATTCATGCGTCCGTAAAGTGGCCGTGCGCCCTTAATGGATGGGCCGTCCCTGTCTCTGACCAGCTCTTGTGTCATGCCCGCAGTCTCTGACCAGCTCTTGTGTCATGCCCGCAGTCTCTGACCAGCTCTTGTGTCATGCCCGCAGTCTCTGACCAGCTCTTGTGTCATGCCCGCAGTCTCTGACCAGCTCTTGATAGGGGCTCTCGGTTGCCATAGTGCAAGGAACCTCAGCCTGTATTCTTCATTTTAGAGAAAAGCAGCTGCTGAGGACAGACCTTGGAGAGTCATTTTTGTAATAAATGACATAGTGGCTTGTGTAGCTTTCCTTTAAATGTTTTCTTGCCATCTGATTAGTGTGGACACCGGTAATTGTATCCAATATATTTTCAGAAAGTGAATGGAAAATGTACTAGTTAATATCTTTAATACATCTAAGTGGCCTAAGGTGAACATGTGCTTTACCTGTGCAGGGCACACTACTAGGTTCACTTAAAGCCTTTCTCTGGGGAAATAAAAAATCCTCCCTTGCTGCCCTGCACTGTAAGGATTAGAAGCAAATTTCAGGGTACTGGGAAAAGCAGTTTTACTTACTTAATCTTCTGCTCCCCCAGCAGCCAGTGCTCTCCTCTTCTGCCCTACTCTGCAGCGGTGGACGGTCTCAATGTCCTCACTCCCAGTGCAAGTCTATGGGCCCTACATCGTACTTGATGATGTCAGAGGACCTGTGACCACCGGAGCATGGGGTGGAAGAGGCTGTGGAAACCTGTTTACCAGCCTGGAGGGAGAATGCAGGAATCAAGGATCAGGTAAGTAAAACTGCTTTTCCGGCCCCCTAGGCCTAAATAAGCATGATTTAACCCTTGCAGTGAGGATTTTCACTTTCCCCGGAGTTCAGCTTTAAATGCCAAGCACACTAGCTGCCCATACTTAAAGATGATTTGCAGGTAGTGTATTTTTATATAGTTACTTTGGTTCAGTGTGAACTGATGTAACTATGTATATACCATATCTGGCCAATGTTCCTGGAAGCTGGAAATCACTGAAGTGGTACCGCTACTCTAGTGATCTCTAGTAGCTTCTGGGTCCTGTGCTGAGAGGTCGGCCTGGTGCATTGTGAACACAGGAGGTCAGCTACACAGCATAGGTGCCGTTTGGAGAATGCTTTAAATTTACCGAATGAATGCAATGTTCTGCGATTGGATGAGGTGGGGCGGTGACATCATGCTCTCCACCTTGTCCAATCAGAGAACACTTTTTTCTTTCATTCAGCAATGCTTTGCATTTGCTGAATGGTGCCCATGCCTCCGATCTCCTGTATTTGCAATGCATAAAACTGTCCATTCAGCGCAGGACCTGGACGCAAGTAGAGATCACTGAAGCAGTGGTGCTGCTTGCTCTAGTGCTGCTCTGATTGGACAGAGCTGAGGAGCCATTCTTTGCCCCATTGAGAGCAGTGGATAACTGAATGGCCATTCCCTAGTAGTGTTATATGGGAATGCAGAGAGTCACATGCTCCCCAATATCTGAAACTACCAGGTATTTTTCTTCACTACCGACAGCTGAACAGATTGGCGAGAGAGAAGGAAAGGTAGTAGGTATGTGGTGGTGCCATTAAAGTATTACCAAAAGGTATGTATTGGTGGTGGTGCCATTAAAGTATAAAAACTTTTCTTTAGAATTAGAGGGTGAGGGGTTAGAACATCTGTCTGTTCTTTATTGCTTTCTGCACCCTTGTTTAGGAAGAATTACTCTTTATAATTTCTAAAATTTTCATGTTGCCACAGAGGGGGATCTACTAATGGCTTGTTCTGATGACAACTGTCTAAGCGGGGATAGACCTCACATTAGAAAGATATCCACTCACTTTTTGTTGAGTCCTCAGTACAGGAATTGAAGGAAAATCTCCCTGGAGAGACACAGATGGCAGAAAAGATGACAGTGGTTGAAACCCGTACCCTACTCTATCCAAAGTTTTATCTTTAGATTTACTTTAAAGCGGCCCTGTTGCTTTGCCCTGTGTTATCATAGTACAGGGGTGATTAGGGGCACGGAGTGGATTCTTGTGGCTGGGTTCATGGGTGTATGTGAACAGCTGTGGCCGTGACACCTGTACAAAGCAATGGCAGGCTGATGTTTGCAGGTATCCCCACATCCAGCAGTTACCCGCCATGGTCTAACCCTGGGCACAATTTTTTTGCTGTCGAAGGTCACTCATCTGTCCCTAATCTTTGTAGAAGCTTTCTGGTTCCAGTGGCAAAAATCCAGCAATTTTTGCTGCAGGAATCTGCTGTATGTCCCTAATCAGCCTGTGAATGTAGCCAAAATTGTTTCATTTTTGTAGAAACTTTAACTGTAGTACTTATATGATTGGACTGTCTGTCTGCTTTTGCACATGTAGGCCAAAAAGTCCAAATGCCTTTTTTGCCAATAACTGCAAAGTAACTATCTTTATTTCTGAGTATTTATAAAAAATCTTCGTACAATTCAGCCCACGTTGACAGATTCCAGGTAACAATTACATAAGAATGCGGCATTGCGTGCACCAGTGAACTTTATCACCTCTTTGACTTTCTTAATGTTTGAACTATGTGACTTTCCTGTTCCTGCCAAGACCAGTACAGTCCAGCTCTTATGTCATGGATTAAGTGGAGATACTGGGAAAAGGGGAGAAGGGAGCATGTGACGTACTTTGTCAATTTTAACTCCCAGCATGCCAAACATGCTAAGGATTTTTTTTCAGAGCTTTTAAAGACTGTAACATACATCTGTGACAACGGTGAACCATGACTATGAAGTGTCAGTAGGGCAGCTTATTGGGGTGCGGTGATGGGGTGTCAACACAAGAGCACAAGTGGGAGACAAACCTCACCAAAACTAGGACCTTCAACATGGTAACATCACCAGGTTTTGTTTTAAAAAAAAATCTGCAGATTTACAAAGTTTAAAAATACTTTCAAACTGACATTAACCTGATTAATATGAGATTTTAGTGATTTAGATTTACTTAACGTCTTGCAGAGGTTAAATGTTAAGGCCTCAGGCACACTGACATATATATATATATATATATATATATATATATATATATATATATATATATATATATATATTTTTATCTCCTAGAAGCCTCCTTCCTGACAGCAGTGTTTTGGGGGAAAAACGCCTAACGCTTGTAAAAGTATGTACCGCTTTTACCCGTGTCAAGTGTCTGGGCGTTAATTAATTTCATTGGCTAGAATAAAGGACTTGTTCTGGCCATTGAAATAAATTAACACTCAATTGCTAAACGCATATAGTGTTTAGGCACGTTTAGCAGCTTCAAGTGTTTTAAAGGATGAACTGGCTGTGGGTTTTTATTACCTGCCTGAAAACACTGCTAAAAGCCTATGTGTGCATGGACACATAGGATAACCTGCAGGGGAGTTTAGAGGCAGTAAAAAGAAAATGCCAGACGCCCCTAGAAGTAGCTTCAAAAATTCTCAGTGTGCATGAGGTCTAAAGTTTCAGGCTGGGTTCACACCTCCGACGGATGAGGCTCGCAGCAGGGGTCCGGTGTGTCCCTATTCTCCATTCCAGGGACGAATTGGAGCCAAATGTTTGCAAATTTGGCTGTGAAACTGAGCCAAAGATGCACAGCGTTCCTGTGCAAGATGCTCCGCAGCTGCAACAGATATGTGAACCGGCTCCATAGAGAGCCGGTCAGAATCTCTTGTCATGCGAATTGGATGAGGTGAAACCCACATCCAATTCACATAGGTGTGAACCCAGCCTCAAGCTGGGGTCTCAAGAATTTAATTGGCTCAAAAAAACTGCGCTTGCAAAATAAAATAAATACTCACATTTCTGCTGGCCACTTAGTTAAAGCGGTATTAAACCACACACCTGGTCATAATGTGCCAGTATGCATCGCATTGCAACTAGCACATTATGAAAGACTTACTTGAAAATCAATGGTTCCCTATGAGAGGACATTTATTTGAATAGAAGTCGCACCACAAGTCTGATCACGCCAAAAAGAAAAAAGAAAAAAAAAACTGGCGTGGGGTTCCCCCCAAGAGCATACCAGACCCAACGCACCTTGTCGCCATGTTGGTGAGGACAAGGGCCTCTTCTCGACAACTCTGGCCGTTGGTTTCGGGGGCTGGGGGCTTATCGGAATCTGGAAGCCCCCTTTAACAAGGTCCCGATCCTGGCCCCCACCCTATGTGAATGAGTATGGGGTACATTGTAACCCTCCCATTCACCCAAAAAAAAAAAAAAAAAGTGTCAAATATAAATAAATACAGTACACGGGTTTTTGACACTTTTTTCATACCCTCCCTTTCCTGACCTGCCGGGCTGCATGCTCAGATAAGGGTCTGGTGTCGATTATGGATTATGGGGGGGGACCCCACGCCATTTTTTTTTGGCGTAGGGGTCCCCTTAAAATCCATACCAGACCGAAGGGTCTAGTGTTGCTCTTGAGGGGGGGGGCACACCAAGTTTTTTTTTTTTTTTTTTTTTTTTTTTCATTTTGGCGAGGGTTCCCCTTCAAAATCCTCAGCCCACAAGCCGCACTGCAAATCGTATCATCATGATCCGACTTGTGGTGCGACTTCTATTCAAATCAATTTTCTCTCATGGGGAACCCTTGATTTTTGAATAGATTCAGAGAAACACTGCTAAATGCAAGCGCGGCTAAACATGCATTAACGCCAATGCAAAAAGCTACTAAAAGCCAGTTTTTACAGCCGCTTTTCCCTGACGTAGGTAGTGGCTTTGCAGTTCGCTTTTCTAAGGCCCCATGTGCATGAGGACTTATCTCTACTTATAAGGCCTCATGCACACAGGGCGTTTTTACAGCTGCTTTTTCCTGGCGTTGGTAGTGGCTTTGCAGCTCATTTTTTTCTAATGCCCTGTGTGCATGAGGCCTAAAGGGGAATCAGGCCCCAAAGTCTGTTGAAAAATCAACACTTCTGAGAAAGTGCCGATCTCTTATGGTCCCCTATAGAACCCAGTGGTTCCTCACACTGACCTCCATGTCTGTACTGTGGGCTTGGGGGTGATTGCTCAGCAGTGGACTGCAGGAGCGGTATGTATATACTATATTCTTTTGCAGACGTAGTTTTTTTGCCAATTTAATGTTATCAAGCCCTGATGAAGAGGGATTATTTGGCCCCTGGAATGTGTTGCATGTCATTTCTTGTCTTTTGGCTATTCATGGATTTATTAAATTACATTTCTGGACATCGTTTGGCCCTTATCCTGATTCAACTATATAAAGAAAGACTTTTTAAGCCAAATGGCCGCTGTCTGCAGGGGGGGGGGGGGTCCCTATTTTTTGGGGAGCTGCTGAACCTAGGATATCCAGCTTAAAGGTCCCTTGCCTACTAAGTAAAGATTTGTATTCACTCCCTTTCTTCTGGGACAGGATCACTTTATATGTTAAGGGATTGAGTACTTAAATGTTAAGGAAATTGAGGAGCATTGAACGTAGCTGCAGGATTTGCTCAGCTTTCCGCTAAAAACTTATACTGTTTTATTTGCAGTTGATTGTTTTTTTTGTTTTTTGTTTTTTTTATCAAACTGCCTCGCTTTTGTGCTTGCATTGTGCTGGTCTCTATTGCATTTCAATAGAACTCTACAGAAATTAGTTTACTTCTTGGTTGTTAAACAAATGAAGTAAAGAAATCACACTCCAAGTAGGTGTGGATTTAACTTTTCAATGCTTGTCCTCACAAAGGAGTTAAACAGCCAATAGATAGTAAATTCCTTAAATATTTGTTAGTCGTTAAAACTTTGGTCAGGTGTCACTACTTCACTACTCCTCCCTCCCCACTCCCACCTCCTTTGTTCAATGATTTCCCAGAACTGGAAGTACCTTAGAACATTCAGTGAAAGCCATTCAACTGCCAGGCTTAATGGATTATTAAAAAAAATAAAAAACTTCAGACAGTTCTAACTCCATGAACGTAGTTTAGGCAAATCTAGTATATAAATGATACTCTACGTACTTTGTACTCATCCTGCTTGCTCTGGCAGTGACTGAACATACCCTTTCACACTAACAGCGCCCGCCGTTGCCGCTAAAGCGCCGATCGTTTTAGCGGTGCTTTAGCGCTGTTTTAGCTGTGCATTTTGGCTGCTAGCGGAGTGCTTTTAACTCCAAAGAAAGGGTTAAAAACTCCAGTTTTGTGGCGCTTTCAAATCGCTTTTGAGGCACTTTGGAAGCGCTGTCCATTCATTGCAATGGGCAGGGCATTTTGGGAGCGCTAAGTACAGTGCTCCCAACCTGCCCCAAAGATGCTGCTTGCAGGACTTTTGGTAACGTCCTCCAAGCGTACCACCCAAGTGTGAGAAGTCACACTGCAGTGAATGGGAGGCGGTTTTCAGGCGCTTAGCAGAGGCTATTTCTAGCGCTAAAACACCTGAAAACCTCCCCAGTGTAAAAGGGGTCTAATGCTAGCCACACATGCATAGCTAGATTTACTTGTGGATATCCTACCAGCAAGGTGTATCCATATGCACTTCCTTTCCTAGGGTGACAACATTTTTTCACATGCAGACTGAACAAGAGAAATCAGATTTCTTCATCCACTAAACACGGAGGAATCACCCCTGCTGGCTTTCCACAGTGCCCTTGGATATCTGAATACGCAAAAAGGGACTTCTGAAAGGATGCAGTCACTGTTCAGCTGACGATTTTCAGCTCAGCTCCTCTCAATTTTGCAATTTGATGTTTTTCAAGCCAACAGGGTGGTGGTGCCGTAGTGCCAATTTCATCTGATTCAAGTACTGTAGCCGACTAAGAGGTCCAACGCTGTCTTCTGAGAACCCAAAATCTTCACAGCTTGTTAGGATCCAGGACAACCATCTTCAATTTGGAAAATGGCTATGACTTTCTGATGACTCACAAGCCAGCCGTCTACTGCGCATGCGTGAGATGCAGACTGGTCCTGTGCCCTCCTGGGGTCATTTACTAAAGCTGGAGAGTGCAAAATCTGGTGCAGCTCTGCATAGAAACCAATCGGCTTCCAGGTTTTATTGCTAAAGCTTAACTGAACAAGCCAAAGCTGAATGACTACCATGCAGAGCTACATCAGATTTTGCACTCTTCAGTTTAAGTAAATCTTCCCCCTGTGTGTCCAAGGTGGCTGCAGGTTGGGGGAGGGGGGTGTGTGCAGACTAAGGGGACATCATACTCTCCTACGTGAGGAAGTGGAAGCCCGTGCCTGCTTGAAAATGCACAAACTTTCCCCCCCAAAAATTGCTAAATGCGTAAAAGGGAGGAAGTAGAGTTAAGATTTTGGGATGGGTAAGATGTGAATTGTGTGTTTGCGTTTCACTATATAGTTAGATTACTTATACATATGAAACACAGAGCTTAATGTGGCTTGAATCTGTGTTTGTGTAAAACTAAACACAAAGAGCAAACCGTAAAAAAATTAGCTGCACAAATAATGGTTCAGCCCAGGTTCACACCGATGCGGTGCAAGAAACACAGCGATTCATGTGCATTTCCCACACCGCATAGCAGTCACACTGTGTTCATGCGATCTACTGCAGGTGTCAATGTTAGGTTAATGACACCCCAAAAGAAGCAGTGCGTTTGCCTTAATTGGATCGCAGGGGTATGTACAGCCATGCTATCCTATTACAGTACGGCAAAAAAAAAGGTGCCTGCACCTTTTTCATGCGGATGTAGTGCAATTTGAGCCATACAAAATGAATGGGCTCAAATTGCACCGCACATAACCGCATGTGATTTGCATAGGAATGTGGTGTGAGTACTGTGCGAATTACATGGGGTTCCACAGCGTGAACCAGGGCTTCCATTTTTTTTTTTCACCTAAAACAGATGGTATCAGTTATGGTACCTTATCAATGAATCTCTTCTCTGCAGCCCTTTTGGAACTTTAAATTCCTCCAGAAAAAGGTGAAAATAAAAAACAGAGGCAATTGTGTGTTTTGTTAATGGGGTATCACTAATTATTTGCTTGTATTTTTAACCAGATGCACATTTTTGCAAAATTGTTGTATCGGTAGGGGTGACAATTGGATATTCTTCTTCTGGCAGTGCCAGCAGGGGAAGCGATTTTTTTTTTTTTTTTTTTTTATAATTTTATATATTTTTTTTTAATATAACAGGAGCTAGTAGTCATTGGCACTGGTGTTTATAGTTGTGCTGGTAAGGCTCGGTTCACACATGGGCGGCACGACTTGCAGGTCGCCTCAGCGAGGCGACCTGCAAACGACTGCGGGGCGACTTGCGAGACGACTTCTGCATAGAAGTCTATGCAAGTCGCCCCAAGTCGCCCCCAAAGTAATACAGGAACCTTTTTCTAAGTCGGAGCGACTTGCGTCGCTCCAATTAGAACGGTTCCATAGCACAGAACGGGAGGCGACTTGTCAGGCGACTAGGTCGCCTGACAAGTCGCCCCAGTGTGAACCGAGCCTGATGGATCATTGAAATCTGTGACAGAAGCCTTTGATAAATGTCCATGTTTCAGAGCTTGTGGGAGACAATCTTGTGAAGGGATCTGTGACAATGTCAACTGCCATGTTGTAAACCCTTTGAGAGGAATACTGGAGAAAAGGCACATCACAGGGTTGTCAAGATAAGCAATCATCATCCTTTCCAGTCAATGTCTATGGCTTGATTGGTAGTGTCACTGGTTAAAATTGATCTTCATAGTATGCTTGCTTTTGAAAGTACTTCCAGAGGTGGCAGAGCAACTATATATATTGGAAGGTGGAGAAGTCTAATCCTTTAGGCACATGTAATTCAATGTGGATCAGCTTTATTTCCAAGATGTTGTAGATATGCCATGTCTGCCCCCTCCCTCTCCTCTACCTGTACATATGTAATATTAGCCCAACCAGTCTAACACACTGCTTTAACACAGGCAGAAGTTGTAGAACTCTTGCTGAAATTGGATTCTATATCTTGGGTATGAGAATGCCAATATCATGTACCTGGTAGCAGAGTCTGCAATGCTGAGGAAGGCCTCTTTTACAACTCTGACTTGGGGCCTCTGGTAACAGAAGGCACAGGAGTGCAGAGTAACACGAGTGCCTATAGGTCTTACAGTGACAAAGCAGGTATCCACGCCAGGCAGGAGAGGTCATAGGTTGTCTTTAGTGAAGCGGGCGGGCTGGTGGATGGCAGGCTGGTACGCACTGGTAGCAGACTGTAGAACAGCAGGATGTGTCAGGAAGCAGAGTCAGGCAAGCTGGGACATATACTGGCAGAATTGATCAGGTACAGAGGAGCAGGCAAGAGCGTGGTCTGGGTACAAGCCAGGTCAAGAGACAGTTGATGGGGGGGGGGGGGGGGAAGCAAATGGAGCAGACAAATGGAGGTCAAGGATAAGCCGTGGTCGGTACAGGCAAAGTTCAGACAGTGGTTAGACAAGCTGGGTCAGCAACTGGAATCGGGATACAGAATAACAGGATCACAGGATACAGGGAAGGCTGAAAGACAAAGCAGCACTGATCCTGAGACTAGCCGAGTTTAAATAGTCTGTTTGGCGCCAACATCTGTCGCAGGTGCACGTGAATGTGCGATGGTACCTGTGCGTGCGCGAGTATGTGCATATGTGGTAGAGCTGCACGATTAACCATTAAAAAATTGTGATCTCAATTCAACCCCCTCACGATCTCTAGAGAATTTCCTGATTAATTCATGTAACAAGTGTAGAGTTCTCTGCTCACTCAGCTGTTAAAAAAAAAAAAAAAAACTTGGCAGAATGCTTGTTAACAACATTGTCTATGCTGGTAGATGACTATAAACATTGTAACTTTTCTCTTAGATCAAAGGAATGAACTTCCATCTGACGTGAGAGAAGTTTAACCACTTAAAGTCTAATGCCACGTACGCACGAGCGGACTTTACGGCAGACTTTGCTAGGCGGACTGTATTTCATCAGACAATTCGATCATGTGTGGGCTCCAGCGGACTTTTTCTCAAAAGTTGGATGGACTTAGATTTGAAACATATTTTAAATTAATCCGTCGAAATCGAATCCGGTCGAAAAGTCCGCTCGTCTGTATGCTAGTTCGACGGACAAAAAGCCACGCTAGGGCAGCTATTGGCTACTGGCTATGAACTTCCTTGTTTTAGTCCAGTCGTATGTCATCACGTACGAATTCGACAGACTTTGGTGGACTGTGTAGGCAAGTCCGTTCATTCAGAAAGTCCGTCGTAAAGTACGTCAAAGTCCGCCGGGCAAAGTCTGCCGTAAAGTCTGACCGTGTGTACGCGGCATTAACCTTTTTCTGACACTTGTTTCTTACAAAGTTAAAATCTGTATTTTTTGCTAGCAAATTACTTGGAACCCCCAAACTAATTATATATATATATATTATAAATGCGGAGACCCTAGAGAATAAAATAATGGTGGTTGCAATATTTTATGTCACACGATATTTGCACAGCGGTCTTTCAAACACAATTTTTTGTGAAAAAATACATTCAATGAATTAAAAACAAAACGGTAAAGTTAGCCAGGTTTTTTTATTTTTTTGTAATGTGAAAGATGTTACGCCGCGAGAATCGTGATCTTTATTCTAAGCAAATAAAATCGTGATTCTCATTTTAGCCAGAATCATGCAGCTCTAATATGCATTAGCCAGTGCCCAATTCTTGTGAGCACAAAGGGGGACATGTTTTAAGTGGTGCACAGAAGTCTGTCTAGAGGAGTCATCTCCTCTATTGGCATGCCTTTCCTTACAGCCAAGTTATACCGTATAATGCATTGAATGTAGCCAGTGGGAATCTGTAATACATTATGGCTGGTAGGGTATACTGACATTTGATGTAACAGGATTTGTGGAACCATTGCTAAAATTTAAAGTGAAATTGAATTAAAAGTAAAAGTTTGCCAAGTTAAAAGGGAACATTTAGAAATGGTAATTATGCCTAAGCATTATGAAAATTAACTTATTGTCTGGAATTCCCCCTGAAAACTAGCAGTGCACTTCCTGTCACATGAGGATGCCTAGCCACTTCTGTGCCTATAGCCTCAAAACTGTGTATAAGCAATGTGTGAAAAGAGAGGAAAAAAAACATTCATAATCACCTAGATGGCTGCAGCATTAGTCCAGTGCTGCAGCTGTGCTCTGCTGCCTCTGTACTGAAATCTGAGCGAGCAACGACCACTGATAGCTCAGTTCTTGGGTCTGCTCTGACCAGTGATTGTCAATCAGTGGCTCTCTGATCTGGAGCGCCAGGCTGTGGTGGAGACAGCTGAGAGGTTGAGTCAGCTGCCAGTCAGGAATCTGGACGGATCCCAACATTGTCAGGATCCCTGCAGGACCCCGCTGTCAGCTGAGTTTGGGTCACTGGAGTGCAGAGCTATGTGCACTCCTGTGACCCAGAGGAGAAGTATGACTGAAAGAGCTTTGGCCATACGTTTCCTCTAAGACATTGCTGCTTCTAACCGCTAAGATTAAAGAAGATGTGGAGTAAGAATTGATGTCACTTTTGTGCTGCTCATTGTTCTTGCTGGAGGCTCTGACAATAGAAAGCAAAAGCCATGCTTCAGTCAAGATGGCCACCTTCATATAGAGACTCCCTGCAGAGCAATGTATTTTAAGTTAATAATGGAGAAAGATCAGACTTTAGACCGTACTGGTGACTAGTCTTCTGCCTCTTTTTTGGGGGGTTCAGCTTCTCTTTAATCTTTGTAACTTGTTGTGGCCAGGTATCTAAGAGAATCAAGATGGCAGGGAGAGGTCCTATTACATGCTATGGCCAGAATATTACATTGCAATTGTGTTTAAAGGGTCAGCTTACCTAAAACATGTGAAATAACTGGACAAACAAAAGGAGAAAAGGAAGTGCAGACACTAGCGCAGGTTTTATTTTTTCATTAAAATAAGCAAAACTAAAATGATTATATTACACTGGCAATTTGAAAGAATCACCCAGGCACTTCTGCAGTGTCACTTAGACCAGGATAATGCTCAGGCTTTATTTGATGGGTGCATACTCCAGGATGGATGGATGGACCGAGCAATAGACACACCCCTGAAACACTTTGTCATGTAACACATGGCAGCCGGCATTCTCATCTCCCCAGCGTGTGCCGGTGTCTTGCCGAGAAGGTTCCCCCGGCAGATAAGGACCCCCCTGTACTGCGCAGGCGCAGCGCTTGAACTTTCTCTGCAGAACACCGGCTCTGTTTCTCCATAGCCACAGCTGCAGCTTTTATTATCTGCAATGCGGCTCCACTGTACCCTGCTCTGAGGAGGTGTGATTCTTTCCAATTGTGAGTGCAATGTAATTACTTTAATTTTGCCCTTTTTAATAAAAGGATTTACCTGTGCTAGGGTCTGTTTCATTTTCTCCCTTTATTTCTCCAGTTATTCCTCATCCTAAGGAATATTGGAAGCTGCAATTCCCTCAAGCTGGGTTACTTACTCCTACTGTTTGAACCTATGCTATAGACGTACATGCATCGTGACCATTTGGATACATATAGGAGAGATACTATAGGACTTAGCGAAGTGCTAATTGGTTTTTCTATGTCTGTACCCAAAGCATGTGGTAGGGCATCCCTCAGCTCAATTATTCTTAACATAAAGTACCCCTTCATATAGTAAAAATGTACCTAAAATACATAAATCTTACCTACTCAAAAGAAAAACCCTTGTCCTTTTTTTTTTTTTTTTTTTTTTTTTTTTTTTTTATTCTCTGGGCTAAAAAGTTTAGTTGCATGTCAAGGACATGTTTGTGCCATGGACCTCTACCGGTGTCATTTCAGGCACTGAGCTATGCGCTGCAAGTCGGTCCTTTCTGATTTTTCCTTTGAACTGTTCTTCCTTTGCTTTCTCTATGATGGTTTACTCTTCCTAGTGTGTTAATGCTTAACTCCAGATCCAAAAAGACAACTTAAAAAAAAAAAAAAAAAAAAAAGGATTGTAATTCTGATGGCCTGTAATGTAATGTAATTTGGAGAATTGTTGAAGAAAAAGTTAAACAGGAGAGAGAATGTGTTTTCAGCAGCTTTATTGTCTTTTGGATTTGGTTGCTGACCTAACTTGTACTCTGCCTGGCATGACCTTGCTTGTACTCCACCTGCCCTGACCTTGCTTTGATCCCTGACTATGTGTTTGTGATGTGTTTTAAACTAAGTGGGACCTCTGTAGGGAATACTTTTTATCACTTGCGTTCCTTTGTAGGTTCCCGAAATGGTATGATAAAGGGATCATAAAGTACTAAAAGAAAGGTTAATATATTAAGATGCAAATGATAAAGGGATCATAAAATACTAAACAAAAGGTTAATATATCAATATATTGGAATGCAATTGGCATTAAAATAAATGCATAGATTCAACCAATAACTATATATCCAATAATTATATGTCAACAGCATCCATAAACAAACAAAAAACATTACTAACTTATTACTCACCGATGATATCTAAATGAATGGAAGCTTGTACTGATAAATCTCTGTCTCGCTCTCTCGCTATCTGTCTCGCTCTCTCGCTCTCTCGCTATCTGTCTCGCTCTCTCGCTATCTGTCTCGCTCTCTCGCTCTCTCGCTATCTGTCTCGCTCTCTCGCTCTCTCGCTATCTGTCTCGCTCTCTCGCTGTCTCGCTATCTGTCTCGCTATCTGTCTCGCTCTCTCGCTGTCTCGCTCTCTGTCTCGCTATCTGTCTCGCTCTCTCGCTCTCTGTCTCGCTCTCTCGCTATCTGTCTCGCTCTCTCGCTATCTGTCTCGCTCTCTCGCTCTCTCGCTATCTGTCTCGCTCTCTCGCTATCTGTCTCGCTCTCTCGCTATCTGTCTCGCTCTCTCGCTCTCTCGCTATCTGTCTCGCTCTCTCGCTGTCTCGCTATCTGTCTCGCTATCTGTCTCGCTCTCTCGCTGTCTCGCTCTCTGTCTCGCTATCTGTCTCGCTCTCTCGCTCTCTGTCTCGCTCTCTCGCTATCTGTCTCGCTCTCTCGCTATCTGTCTCGCTCTCTCGCTATCTGTCTCGCTCTCTCGCTATCTGTCTCGCTCTCTCGCTATCTGTCTCGCTCTCTCGCTATCTGTCTCGCTCTCTCGCTCTCTGTCTCGCTCTCTCGCTCTCTGTCTCGCTCTCTCGCTATCTGTCTCGCTCTCTCGCTATCTGTCTCGCTCTCTCGCTATCTGTCTCGCTCTCTCGCTATCTGTCTCGCTCTCTCGCTATCTGTCTCGCTCTCTCGCTATCTGTCTCTCGCTCTCTCGCTATCTGTCTCTCGCTCTCTCGCTATCTGTCTCTCGCTCTCTCGCTATCTGTCTCTCGCTCTCTCGCTATCTGTCTCTCGCTCTCTCGCTATCTGTCTCTCGCTCTCTCGCTATCTGTCTCTCGCTCTCTCGCTATCTGTCTCTCGCTCTCTCGCTATCTGTCTCTCGCTCTCTCGCTATCTGTCTCTCGCTCTCTCGCTATCTGTCTCTCGCTCTCTCGCTATCTGTCTCTCGCTCTCTCGCTATCTGTCTCTCGCTCTCTCGCTATCTGTCTCTCCCTCTCTCGCTATCTGTCTCTCCCTCTCTCGCTATCTGTCTCTCCCTCTCTCCCTCTCCCTCTCCGTCTCTCGCTATCTGTCTCTCCGTCTCTCCCTCTCCCTCTCCGTCTCTCCCTCTCCGTCTCTCCCTCTCCGTCTCTCCCTCTCCGTCTCTCCCTCTCCCTCTCTCCCTCTCCCTCTCTCCCTCTCCGTCTCTCCCTCTCCGTCTCTCCCTCTCCGTCTCTCCCTCTCCGTCTCTCCCTCTCCGTCTCTCCCTCTCCGTCTCTCCCTCTCCGTCTCTCCCTCTCCGTCTCCGTCTCTCCGTCTCCGTCTCTCCCTCTCCGTCTCTCCCTCTCCGTCTCTCCGTCTCTCCCTCTCCGTCTCTCCCTCTCCGTCTCTCCCTCTCCGTCTCTCCCTCTCCGTCTCTCCCTCTCCGTCTCTCCCTCTCCGTCTCTCCCTCTCCGTCTCTCCCCCTCTCCGTCTCTCCCCCTCTCCGTCTCTCCCCCTCTCCGTCTCTCCCCCTCTCCGTCTCTCCCCCTCTCCGTCTCTCCCTCTCCTTCCTTATAAAAGAGGCCTGGCTTTTATTCTGATCCAGTGGCTTCACTTTTTTCCCCCAAGGAATTCCGACTTCATTTGCTGTATGCTTGTTCAAGAGGCAGCCAGGAAGAAACATTTTCATGAGCAGGTCAACAATGGCTGCCTACATATTGCCCCAATTATAAATTTCCCGTAAGATTTCAAGTAAAAATAAAAAAATCTAGCAATCATTATGTGCACACTTAAAGGTTGTATACAGTAATACTGTATACACAACAGAAGATGTACCAATAGTATAAAAAGTGGTAGATCATATATCAAGTAGTAACAGACCAAAATCAGAGGTCTGTTACCTGGAGGTACCCATACCCCTTGGAAATGTGTCTGTGTGTGTGTGTGTATATATGTATGTGTGTGTGTGTGTGTGTGTATATATATATATATATATATATATATATATATATATATATATATACACACACACACACTAAATATAATAAAATCTTTATGATTTTATTTTAGCTGCTCTGTTTCTAGCTGTCCATATGTAAAGTAAAACTAAACTATTTGTCATCTTTTTAAATCATACTGGTATTAATAGGACTGGTGATCACAATGACAAATTAACCCAAGTGACAAAGGGGGTATGGAACAAATTGTGAAATAAATAATGGGTCGTTAATCTTAAAAAGAGCTCCGGCTTTGCTCCCCCTCCAAGTTTGCCCTCATCCTCCCTACTTTCTCATCTCTATCACCCCTACTCTACCACCGCAGCCTCCCTTCCCTGACTTGATAGGCATTCCCCTTAGTATACCCTGCTGCCCTTCTCGATCTACAGTCTCCCATCACTCTTGGGCTCTTTGGTATTGTCCCCCGTTGGGGTAAGAAACAGCCGCTTCTGTTAAATTTTTTTTTTTTTTTTTTGTTTTCCTCACTGACTGTTCACATGTTGCTTACACCTAGAATTTCAGCCCCCTATGTAGCGTTATAGAGGATTATCCTCCCCTTGATGCTCGCCATGTACCCTCTTTTAACCTGGCATGGTCATCTCCATGCTTTAACTTTGTTACATTGTACTTCTTATTCATATGTACGTTGCACTCTTACTTGTGCCTTTTTGTATTAAAGCTTTTGTTCTTTCAATAAAATACTTGAGCAAGAAAAAAAGCCCCTGCTTTAAATGCCTGCTGCCAACTTAGATAAAATTATAATTGGAGGGGATCGGATTATCAGTGAATTTTTGCAATAAAAGCAAAGGCATACAGTAATTTACCTCGTACTTTGGCCATCACATTCTCAATAATGCATGTTGTTTTAAGTCTCCCTAATTGTAGAAAAGTGAAAAAATATTTTTAAAAAACTCTGTATAATGTCTTACATTTCTCACAGTGGATTTCATTGGCATTAAAAATTGTTTATTATTATATCCAATGTTACTGTTGTGGAGCTTTTTTGTTATATTGTACGCTTTAGTTATAAGTGCCTTTTAACCCATGTTTTTTTTCAGTTTCCTCTCTGTATAGACATCACAACAAATTTACAGCCATATTACTAATCTTCTTTCATATCTCTTTTAGCCCCAAAAAGTTGTACAAGGTTTGGTTGGCCTGCGGAATCTGGGCAATACGGTGGGTTTTACTTATTTGTTTTGCATTTGTCCTCATTCGTACATTCACATTGACATTACACCACATGGCATAAAGTACATGTAACACCAAACTTGTTTCGTTTTGGATGAAGTAGGAAATTATTAGAACCCCTGTTTGTTTTTCATGTGTCTGTGTCCTCTCAGAGAAATTGCCTGAAGATAAGAGAAGATAAGACTATGATGAAAACTATTCAAAGGCTCTACTCCTTCCACATTCTGTTCAAAAATAGTTTGGGCTTTATTTACCCATTAATATATTAGTGTTTAACAATTCACAGTTACTTTTTATGTGGCCAGTGTCTGCTCTTAAGCTGACCATACATGGAGGGAGTGGAAATCCATTAGTTTATAAAGAAATAGTCAGGCTTTTGTTTTTAGACCTTTCGTTTAGAAAGAAATAGGCCCTTTTCAAATGGGTGTTCCAATCAGTTCCACCTGTCAGTTTTTCAGGCGGATCTGATCGGAAGGTCCATTCATCCCTATGGGCAGGCAGGTGTAAACAGACTTGTGTCTGTTTTACACCTGTCTACCTCCGGGTCTGATCA
This sequence comes from Aquarana catesbeiana, assembly GCF_042186555.1. NCBI lineage: Eukaryota > Metazoa > Chordata > Amphibia > Anura > Ranidae > Aquarana > Aquarana catesbeiana. Next base: position 118,549,169 of record NC_133333.1, on the reverse strand, counting down.
GACCAGCTAAAAAAAAAAAAAAAAAAAAAGAAAGAGAGAGGGCTCTATCCTTTTCCATTTAGGTGGAGGGGATCGGCGGTAGCCAGGTGTAAACAGATAGCAGGATCTGTTTACTCGTGGATGCCCATGGAGCAGAGTGGACTCTGTCCGTGTCTGTTCTGCAGATACTGAACAGACACGAATGCGTCCTCCACCTGCTCTTCTCCGATCACCAGGTGATCAGCTCACAGATCCTCTGCTGATTGCAACAGAATCTGCCCCGTGTAAAAGTAGCATTAATCAGATCTTTAGTTGATCCTTTTTTTCCCTGCTTGCTTGACTTCTACTTTTCGGTGCATGTTCACCATCTCCACATTACAGCCAGAAGAGTTGTATGGAATGGCATTAGGACATATTAGACAAATGTTGAAGTAAAGAACTGGGAGGAGGTTTCCAGATTTAGGTCATTTATGGGTAACAGGAGAATCTCACTGTCTTCAGACAAGCTTGAGGGGACCTGGTAGGATTCAGGCACAATGGATGGTTACAGGAGGTCTAGTGCAGATCTTAGTAAGGCTCATCATAGTTCAGCTTCAGTCATGCTGCCAAATTCATGAGCCATGTGAGGGCACCAGACTGACTAGATGGTGTGCTGCATAACCAGATGGAAGAATCTTATTCACTGCACAGCAATCTATGTAGTTAAAATAGCCAGCACAGAGTAACTTGAGGTGGATAGCAAGCATGTATCGATTGACAACACAAACGCTCCCACTCATCATGGAGCATAAAAAAGGTCTTCTGAGGATAGCTTCAGGTCCCATCTGGTTTATCTGGGATCTTAGCAAACAATGGAGACATGCTTAAAATTATTAACCTCTTCCTGCTGCCTTATTTTTGAACTGGAATCATTCAGATCCTGCAATAATTTTATGTTCCTTAAAGCACACCATACAAACAAGACAACACTGACATTTACAATCCTCCCAAAATTACTAGACAAGTTGTCTGACTGGAAATGTGTTGGAAATGTTTGTTTAAATCATTGCTAAGGTAAGATTTGTAATGTACAATGCAAGACATATTATAGCTAAAAAATAGTGTAGCGCTGTGTGTATAAACTTGTACAAAATGGTGAGCTAAATTCTAGCCATCCCTTACAGGTCTAGATAATCAGCTAAGTACTTCAAAATAACATATGAAATACAGGGAGCATAAAAATATAATAAGTGCTTCAAATTACTGAAGATACAGTGACTATAATAAACCAAAAATAAAAAAAATTGTGGTAAATTGAAGAATCATATATAAGTGACCAATCAATCAACAGATATAGTCCATAAAGGTTGACAATTGGATTCCAAGTGAAAAAATAGGAAGCCACCACCGAAAGTCTGTGAGGATTGGATATTGGGAAATGAAACTCCCAAGCTTCCTCGTAAACACACTTAATCACTTCTGGCAGATGGATAAATAACCACAGAAGGATGGAGGGTCTAGGTGTGTGGTGGGACCATCACCGAAGCATCAAGAGAGGCTTACCGGAATCAGGTGACTTGAAGACCTATGTCTTACAAGTCTGAGAAAGCTTGAATGACCACCAGGTCTGGCAAGGTAAGTCGTCAGATGTCCTCAGCTTCAAATGGGGAGGGGTCTCGTCACAGCTTCAGACTTCCCCAAACGGTCCAACAGGCCAAGTGGATGTTTTAAATACCATGAGAAAAATAAAGCTCACATGGCATGATATCGTTTAAAAACATCAATTTATTTAAATAATAAAAGAAAGCACTCACATAATAGGAGATCTCAAAACAGCTCAAAAAAGGTCAGTCGCGGTGATCGTGAGGGGTCCACCCAACATGTTTCGGCTAACAAGCCTTCATCTGGGGTGACATGTTGGGTGGACCCCTCACGATCACCGCGACTGACCTTTTTTGAGCTGTTTTGAGATCTCCTATTATGTGAGTGCTTTCTTTTATTATTTAAATAAATTGATGTTTTTAAACGATATCGTGCCATGTGAGCTTTATTTTTCTCATGGTATTTAAAACATCCACTTGGCCTGTTGGACCGTTTGGGGAAGTCTGAAGCTGTGACGAGACCCCTCCCCATTTGAAGCTGAGGACATCTGACGACTTACCTTGCCAGACCTGGTGGTCATTCAAGCTTTCTCAGACTTGTAAGACATATATGTCTTCAAGTCACCTGATTCCGGTAAGCCTTTCTTGATGCTTCGGTGATGGTCCCACCACACACCTAGACCCTCCATCCTTCTGTGGTTATTTATCCATCTGCCAGAAGTGATTAAGTGTGTTTACGAGGAAGCTTGGGAGTTTCATTCCCCAATATCCAATCTTCACAGACTGTCGGTGGTGGCTTCCTATTTTTTCACTTGGAATCCAATTGTCAACCTTTATGGACTATATCTGTTGATTGATTGGTCACTTCTATATGATTCTTCTCCAATTTACCACAATTTTTTTTATTTTTGGTTTATTATATTCACTGTATCTTCAGTAATTTGAAGCACTTATTATATTTTTATGCTCACTGTATTTCATATGTTATTTTGAAGTACTTAGCTGATTATCTAGACCTGTAAGGGATGGCTAGAATTTAGCTCACCATTTTGTACAAGTTTATACACACAGCGCTACACTATTTTTTTTTTTTATCTGTTTGTCCCAACCTTTGTCTAGAGGTGTGTTAGCTGCTAACTGTGTAACATTCTCTTTAACACTTTCTGGCGCATCGCTGTACTCATCCCTCCATCGAAGACATATTATAGAAGTGTGGTAGGCATGCAAATGAGATGATGATGCTGTAATGGTTTTGTGGTGATCATTCTGTAATGCACAGAGCTTCTTTTATAAAGCAGTAGTATGCCCTTACCACAGCCATTCCATTGCATAAAAAACACATGCTGCACATTTCTAAAGTACGGTGATAGGTTTTACCAATGTGCATTGCTCCCCACTTGCTTCAGGAATTAAGTGGAGTGCTATTCACTTGGGTCAATTAAATTAAAAGGAAAAGCCAGGGGAGAACCTGGTCATGTATTAAAGTAATAAGGCCTGCCTCTCCAACAATTACAGAGTTTGCAACGTTAAGCCGAGAAACCTTTGTGAAGCACTGTAGGCTCTACATTCTAGCCAGCATTCGATTAATGGTGGATAAAATGTGGGCAGTGGTGTTGCTACCATTGAGTAACATTGCATTGTCCTACGAAGACAGTATCCACTCTCTGCCATAACTAGTCCTTATAGAATGATTAGCTGCACAGTGGAGAAAACCAGCCATTGAAAAAGCATAAGGGTTGCAATTGCTGACTTCCTAAAAATGCTAGTTGTCTGACTTTTAAGCAGAACCACCGGCTTCATTTGTCTGTACACTTATTTCAGGTTGTTAACTCAAAGCCAGGCAACTAGCATTTCCAAAAGGAAAGACCAGCATGTTTTCCCAAGACAGGTTTCCTTTAAGCTATATAACACAAATGCAAGATGAAAACCTTGTGTGTGTGTAGTGATCATTAGTATTTCATTTAATACAAAATATAATTTGTTCCCTTTATGCCTATTTTAATGCGATCTAATGTGTTTATATGACAGTGCTTTATGAACTCCATCCTCCAGTGTCTAAGCAATACTAAGGATCTTAGGGACTATTGTCTACAAAAGACGTATAAACGTGATCTCAACTCAAAGAACTGCAATACAGCAATTATGGAAGGTGGGTAATTCTTGAACTGCAAAATAAAACCTATTTACAATGTTATGTTATGAGTGTTCAATCATTTTTTTTATTTATTTTTATTTTTTTAGAAAAAAAAATTCTCTAACACTATTTTAACTAGTATGTATTCTTAACTTAAAAAGTTTGGATGTGTATTGATTGTTTTTGGAGAATAAGGATATTGTTTAGTGTCGCTTTAAACCCATTCTTCTGCACTTGCATAGAAAGCCCTTGGGGTTGATTTACTAAAACTGGAGAGTGCAAAAACTGGTGCAGCTGTGCATGGTAGCCAATCAGCTTGTTCAGTTAAGCTTTGACAATAATACCTGGAAGCCGATTGGTTTCTATGTAGAGCTTCACCAGATTTTACACTGTTTTAGTAAATTAAAACCCCTTGTGTCTTTTGTGGTGACTTTAAAACCAATTGTACTCAGAATTTACTATATGTACTTTTCTCTTGCTTTTTTTTTTTTTTACTTTGCCATTGCAGTGGGCCTCCCTCCGAACAGCAAGGTTTCAATTCTTGCTTTTGCAAGCGTTTGATAAATAAGGTGACCTACTTATTTTATTTGTTGCTCCCCCAGAAGGTTAAAAAGCAATGGTCTCAAAGCTAAACCTTGCCATACACCACTTACTAATGTAGACCATACAGGAGTATGAATCACTCCCTGAATGTGGCTTTTCAGCTAGTTTTCTATCCTTTTGTAGAATCAATTATCTAGGCATCTAGATCTTAAAAGGGGTTGTAAACCTATGTGTTTTTTCACCTTAATGCATCCTATGCATTAACCTCCCTGGCGGTATGATTATTTCGGATTTTAGGTGCTGAAAGCGGTACAATTATTTTGCATGGAAATTTGGCGTTTTATATTGTAGGTCTGTAAATCTTAACAATAACACACTTAAATCTGTCCAAACAAGAGTCTAGTAGATATCCCGGGTATTATAAAGTTTGAAACACAAAAACATAAATTATAATATAATAAATAAAAATAAATAATTAAAAAAAATAAAAAAAAATAGTAATAAAATAAATTTCCCCACAATTCACTATCGCTCAATTCTGCAAGTGTTCTAATTTACTATCGCTGTTTTCTAGCTGGTCTAAAGCCACTTTTGAAGTAAAGGGACACTTTTTGGTTGCTATGGACAATCTCCAGTTTCCAGGCAGAAAGAACAGTGTATATCATGTAAAACTGCATGCAGGGCATAGGACAAAGCACTGGGGACAAAAGGGATGTGAAATAATTTCATACAGTACTGTAATCTGTAAGATTACAGTACTGTATGTGTTATGATTTTTACTTTTTTTTTTTTTAATTTGCCGCCAGGCTCCGCCCCCGTGCGTCGCGCCGCTCGCAGGGAACGGAGCCTGGCACGGAGAGGCTTCGGAGGAGGACGGAGCCCTCGGACACTGCGGGTGACATCGCAGGATCCCGGGGACAAGGTAAGTAACGCCGCCCCAGGATCCTGCAATGCGATCCCGAGTGTGGCTCGGGGTTACCGCTAATGGGACTGAATTTAAACCCCGAGCCACACTCGGGAAAACCGCCAGGGAGGTTAAGGTGAAAAAACACCTGCCGGTGACTGGCCCCCCAGCCCCCCATTTTACTTACCTGAGCCCTACCTGAGCACGGGGACGTGCTGTCTCTCTGCCCGGGGTTCTCGGCTCTTGATTGGATAGATTGATAGCAGCGCAGCCATTGGCTCCCCCTGCTGTCAATCAAATCCAGTGATGCGGGCCGAGTCCTTCGTTTGGCCTCTATGGACGCTGAATGATGGACTCGGGAGCGCGCCCGCAAGGTAACCCCCGGGAAATCGCTTCTCCCAGGGGCTTATCTGATGTGGGGAGGAGCCGTCAAGCTGCCAAGGGACCCCAGAAGAGCAGGTTCGGGGGCCACTCTGTGCAAAACTATGTGCACAATGGAGGTAAGTATGATATGTTTGTTATTAAAAAAAAACAAAAAAAAAAAAAACCGAACCCTTACAATCACTTTCAGTTTTGAATGGATCCTACATGCTAAAAGAACATGGTGAGGATGCAGTGCAGTGCAACGTAGCTGATCAACATGACTATGTTGCGGGCAGACAAAGCCTAATATATAAAGGTAATTGTGAAACAGTGACTGCTTGAATATAGCAAAGTAAAAATGCATATACTAACACAAATAGGATAAATAATGACACAATACAAAAAAATATATAATGCAAGAAAAATACATGTGGGCTAGTGCCCCATTAGCAAAAACGTGCCAAATCCTGGTGGACTACAAGTGACAAATCCCTAGGACAAACATGAATAATAGTTCTATCATCCAGTCCAAAAACAAAAATTTGTGATGAGAAACACAAAACAATTCCAATCGTGAAGGGAAGGGGGATCTTCAGTGAGGACACCTCCGTGTTTGCAAGCCGCTTACCTTACAGCTGTAAGGTGTACAGCCTGTGTTGCAAATGACCCGCAGGTGTAGACGTTCCGTGTATAAGGTAGTGACAATGATGAACATGCCAAAGCGAAATATAAAGAATAAAAAGTATACAGCATGTAAAATAACTCTGCGACGACCACAGTTTAGGGGGGGGGGGCAAGACACACACACGGGGGGAGGTTGCACTTGCATGAAGTGAGTGTGGGCATCAATCCACGAGCGCCGAGCTCGTATGCCTCCAGGAGTATCATGAATCTGGAATCTGTCCCCGTGCCTGGAAACTGGAATATGTCCCTGTGCCTGCCTCTCTGTGTTCGTCAGGTAGAGTAGTGATGTACAGTGTGAGAAAGAGACGCACATAGCGTGATCCCATATAAAAGGTATATTTATTTAATAAAACAAGTCCAATCAACTTACATTTAAAACAACTTCTTCAGAGGAATAAGTCACGTGACGTGGTGATATGCATTAGGATTGGAGCACGGGACGCTGCCACAGACAAACAGGAGACGAGCTCGGCGCTCGTAGTTACTACACACTGCAGCATTGTTTTAAATGTAAGTTGATTGTACTTGTCTTATTAAATAAATATACCTTTTATATGGGATCATGCTATGTGCGTCTCTTTCCCCCTCACACTGTACATCACTACTCTACCTGACGAACACTGAGGAGAGAGGCACGGGGACATATTCCAGTTTCCAGGCACGGGGACAGATTCCAGATTGGTGATACCCCTGGAGGCATACGAGCTCGGCGCTCGTGGATTGATGCCCACACTCCATGCAAGTGAGTGCAACCTCCCCCTGTGTGTGTCTTGCCCCCCCCCCCCAAACTGTGGTTGTCGCAGAGTTATTTTACATGCTGTATACTTTTTTATTTTTTATATTTCGCTTGGCATGTTCATCATTGTCACTACCTTATACACGGAACGTCTACACCTGCGGGTCATTTGCAACACAGGCTGTACACCTTACAGCTGTAAGGTAAGCGGCTTGCAAACACGGAGGTGTCCTCACTGAAGATCCCCCTTCCCTTCACGATTGGAATTGTTTTGTGTTTCTCATCACAAGTTTTTGTTTTTGGACTGGATGATAGAACTATTATTCATGTTTGTCCTAGGGATTTGTCACTTGTAGTCCACCAGGATTTGGCACGTTTTTGCTAATGGGGCACTAGCCCACATGTATTTTTCTTGCATTATATATTTTTTTGTATTGTGTCATTATTTATCCTATTTGTGTTTAGTATTTGCATTTTTGCTTTGCTATATTCAAGCAGTCACTGTTTCACAATTACCTTTATATATTAGGCTTTGTCTGCCCGCAACATTATAGTCATGTTGATCAGCTACGTTGCACTGCACTGCATCTCCACCATGTTCTTTTAGCATGTAGGATCCATTCATGCATTGGCCCGTTTCTTTTTTAGTTCACTTTGCCACTTTAGTCATCTTTGTAGCTTCAACTCCCCCCCCCCCCTTCATCACAGTGCAACTACCATCTTCCCCCACTTTTGTCTCATTTGTCCTGCTTTGGATCAGTACTTAGGTGTTGCAGCAGTGTCCTTTTAGCGTAGCCCCCCCCCCCCGACAGCGCAGGAGTTTCCACTTTCACACTTTCAGTTATAAATTAGCGGTGCTGAGGAAGCTTGTCAAACCCTTTAGCAAAGTCCAAACATACTAGACCTATGGCTGTTTGGCCTTTATCCTAATTACTGCCTAATAAAAAAGTAGACTTTTTTCTGTCTTTCATAAATCCATACTGGCTGTTTTGTAAAAGATATTATTGTACTGTATGTGGGCCTTTTATCAATTTCTCAAATATCTTTCTTGCAATAGAAAAAAAACCTACAGATCTGTAGATATTGAGTGACGATATTATTCCATTTTAAATATAGGCACCACATTTCCTTTGTGCTAATCCATTGAAACTAAAAGTCAATAAAATTCTGATCAAGACCCATGTGGGATAGACACATTGCTTTTGATTTAAATAGTGCAAGTTAATGGGAGCTTTTTAAGAGGATACTTTGGCTGTGCTGATAGCTTTATTGTCTGCTTCAGAATGTAGTTAGAGCACCCAGATCTTGCACTGCACTTTAACGAGTCCCTGTAACCTTGTCCAACCTCTCCAGCACTTCCACTGGCCCTTTTTCTTCTGTGGAGGGGTTTTGGAGGAGCATGTTGGAAAGGAATGGTATGTAAGCACTATAGAAATTAATATGAAGTGTTAGAGGGGGTGAGCTTGGGCAAGGGGACTATGGGGTTTATTTACTAAAGGCAAATCCACTTTGCACTGCAAGTGCACTTGGAAGTGCAGTCGCTGTAGATCTGAGGGGGACATGCAAGGAAAATAAACAGCTTCCCCTCAGTTCTACAGCGACTGCACTTCCAAGTGCACTTGCAGTGTACTTGTAGTGCAAAGTTGATTTGATTTGCCTTTAGTAAATCAACCCCGTGTCCTTCTTTTTTTTTTTTTTTTTTTTTTTGTATCCTCTGTCTCGGTGCTTTATCTTTTTCACTTGCCAGATATTAAAAACTCTATAAAAATCCTAGAGATAAATGAGCTCAACTCTTTGAGAACCAGTGGGTGTAAGTAATCTGGCCTAGGTATTTAATTGCATTTATTTTGTTTCTGGGCCATATAATTGTCTTCAGGCTTTTACCTTGTCCTCATGATGTTAAAAGATTTTAGTCTTACTAACCTACATAGGGTTTGTTTAGGTTTTATAAATATTTGTTAGGGCACTATTCATGGTCAGCATCTACTTTGTAGATTGAGATGATGGATCAGAAATCACACATAATCATGTGAAGCCTGGTGCTTGTAAAGTTGGCTGCATTCACAAATGTCTGGCATGGGTCAGCTCTGGCTGCAATATTTTTCTTTGTTACTTGCGTCAAAGTTACAATATCGCAGCCTGTAAAAAGTATTTAGATCTACCATTTAGAACAGAACACCGATTCCTTTATCGTGATAGTTGCCCTTATGTTTTTCTAGCTCAGGTAATTTATTGAAAGAATAAAAGTTTCAATATAAGGGCATAAGTGAGAGTGCAAAGTACATATGAATAAGAAGTACAATGAAACAGAGCTAAAGCATGGAAAAAACCATGCCAGGTTAAGAGGGTGCCTAGCAAACACCAAGGGGAGGATAATCCTCCATAACGTTACCCAGAGTTAGGTTGAAATTCTAGGTTTAGTCAGGGAGAGAGAAAAAAAATTTAACAGAAGCGGCTGTTTGGTACCCCAATGGGGGGGCAATACCAAAGAGCACTGGGAGACTGCAGGCTGGGGAGGGCAGCAGGTATACAAAAGGGAATGCCTAGTTAGGAGCTCAAGTCAGGGCAGGGGGGCTGCGGGGGTAGAATAGGAAGGGTAGAGACGAGAAAGCAGTGGGGAGGACAAGGTGCATACACAGAGGGGGGCAGAAAGGGGCAAGGGAAAAGAGGGAAAGGGAGGGCAGGCAAGGGGGCCCCCCTAGGGAGTGGTCCTTATGTTTTTAAGCTGAACTTGCGCTATCACTTTCTAAGTGAAGTCGCTGTATATATTTAAACAGAAGCTTTATATGGCTTGCCCTCTAGTGGTTTCTTCTGAGGACTATACAGAAAACTAATTTAGGACAGTGACAATAGAAGCTTGCCTGAAAAGCTATGCTTAGTCTGTCTCAGTGATGCTAGGAATAGGAGATCCCCCGTCAAGATCCTAAACAGCTGTAAAGACCTTCCCTACTTTATCCAAACTTTGTTTTAGGTGGAGTAAAATTGTATATTTTTTCCTACATTCTTATTACTATCTTTACTCATCAAGCTTCATGCTGTATATAAGTATTTTTTCCACATAATCAGGTATTTGCATACATATAAAAGAGAATTATGCTGGCCTGCATTTCGTAGGAGCATGCTTAGATTTGTCAAAGTTGTTAGGTGATGACTAATTCTGTTGATTTTCCAAGACTATAGGGTAAAGGTTTACAAGACCTGAGCACAGTTTTATATAGAATGCTCTTGTTGCATTGTTGTAGCCTTTCATATGAATCACATACAAAATTAGGTATATCCAAACAAAGGCACACCTATTTGCTAAAAGATGGATGTTGAAACTGAATTTAGGATAGAATGTGGTATGACTCATTGACACACCTAGCAATACATGCAGTGTTGCTATATGTAAAACTTTAAACTCAACTTTTTAATGGTACCACCCCCATCAAATCATTCTCTGCAGCTATTACCTTTTGTACCACCACCCCCTCCCTTTAGAATGTAAGCTCTACGAGCAGGGCACTCCTGTACCTTTTTGTATTGAACTGTACTGTAATTGTGCTGTCCCCCTATACATTGTAAAGCGCTGCGTAAACTGTTGGCGCTATATAAATCGTGTAATAATAATAATATGATAAGAACAAAAGGAATATATATACATAACAAATACATGCATATAGAGGTGACAGGTCAGGTGGCAGAGTGATGGAGAGGAATCTGTTTGTAAATGATCAGGGGTGGTAGGTTTATGGGATAAAGTTTGGAGCCAGACATGAAGGCTAGAGTAGGTGTAGATGGCACATTGCAAGATTGCACATCGCCTCTGTTTAGCACATATAAGAATGTTTGGGGTGAATTTAAACCACAAGCAGTGATACCTAAATACCTAAGGGCTCAGCAAAGGCTAGAAAAGAATAAATGATCCTGTTAGGGAAACTTGAAGTTATGTGAAAAATACTTGCTGTTTATTTGGAGCTACCTGTACTTTCCAGAGTTTTTAAGGTCTGTTCAAGTCATTGGGAGCATAAAAAAAAAAAAAAAAAAAAAAAATCACAACATATACCAATGCATACCCTCTACAGTGTATTTTTGGACACTGCTGTAAATATTTGATCTCTGTGTACCCTGATCCACAGTATAATTGCACAAAGTTCCAGCCTTTTTCTGCACTTCAGAATTGTTGCTTATTAGAATTGATTTTCTATTATATTATAACCCCTAAGCACAGTGAGGTAGATTTACTAAAGGAAAATAAACTGTGCATTTTGCAAGTGCAGTTGCAGTAATTTTCCTCAGAGCTTAGCAAATGTGGTAAAGCTCTGCTGATATCTATCATGCAATCAAAAAATATGTTGCTTTTTTGTTTACTTGCACCAGATTGGGTATTTTTTACCAAGCAAAGCTTTACCACATTACATTTCCCAAGGAAAAGGTGTGCAACTGCACTTGCAAAGTTCAGTCTATTTGCCTTTAGTAAATCAGCCCCATAGTCTGCACTTGCATGTCTGCACATGGGAGGGCAGCTGTGACCTTAGAATCACAGGACACACCATTGAAACTTCTACAGTGTTAATATGTTCCAAAGATTTACAGTGATCGATGTCAAAAGGGGAAGGAAATCATAAGAAGCCACATACAGGAAATGCTTAGAATGCATAGTAAGGAAAAAAATACACTGTACCAATGTCAAGACCCACTCCAACATATCTCAATGCAAACTGCAGGACATAGTGTGCAGTTTTAGTGAGCATGAAAATGCAGAGAATTCATTTTTAATGGCACCTTACCCTCACAACACACCTGCATTACATTGCATTGTACAGTAACATACAGTACAACCATGCTTTGTGTGAAAGAAAAATGCAGCTGAAACAATTTTTTGTAGGGCTGCTTTAACGTGACACATTTTAACGCATGAAATACTCCACATAAAAACGCACCACAGCTGATTGCCCTGGTGTGAATGCGCCCTACATTCAAAGCAGATCCTGTTTTTACTTGCTGCTGGTTAATAATTAGCAGCACTCATCATTGTCAAGTAGAAGTTGCATAATCAAACAAAATCTTTGCATGCATAAAAATGGAGATATAACATGCTATGCTAAAATGTTATTGCCTGTGTATAAATCACTTTTAAATCCACACCTAAAATTTAAAGTCCTGGGGCATCATATTGTAGTAAGGACAAAGTAGTTTTAGGAGTGTTCCAATGTGGACCATTAAATATTAAAAAGGATGGACTATCTCATTTACAATGAAAGATTTGTGAATTGGGTAGGTTCAGTTTAAAAATAAAATATTAAAATATTTAAGGATAGTGTAAAGCTTTGTTATAAATAATCTTTTATCCCAAAGACTGTAAAAGGACAAGGGGCCATAGGATGTCAATAGAATGAATTTTCAATATAGGCAGGAGTTCTATAGATTTAGCACAATTTAATAATGTAATTTTAAAAGGACTGCATGATTTTCTTCCAGCTAATAATATCTAATGTTTCTATCCAGGATATTGAACTTTTAGGGGGGTCAGATAGGATTTTTTTCCTCCTATGTGACATCATGGGCAACAAACCGTTCCTTGGGGTAGAGGTTGATTGTCCTTCCTCTGGACCAAAACCGCAGGAATTGTGAAATAGGCAACTTGATGAACATAGGGTTTTTCAGCCTTACTATGGCTAGGTTCACAATTGTGCAATGCAAGATCGCATGTAAAATTGCAAGTTCCCACAGCACACACAAAAAAAAAGCGCATCCCTTTTTCAGGTGCATGGTGGTGCCACTAATCCTTAACACCTCAACGCACCTTGCTAACATGCACGTGAAATTGCCCACCATAGTACTGCGTGTTTTGTTGTGGCTCAGTTTAGAAAAAAGTCATGCACTTCGTTGGTATGATTTGAATGAGGTGGGCAGCCTATTCAAATGAATGGGCTGCACTATGTCTTTGCATGGTAACATGTGAAAAAGATGCACTGCTACATCACACATGTGAACCAAGTCAATGTAAGGCTAGGTTCACATTAGTCCATGTTCTGAAATGCGATGCACAATGGTACGGCTAAGCAGTGCCATGGACACACATTCAGGAGATCCTGCTTCATCCTTAATGCCTCTGTTTTGTTTTTCGCTTTTTACCAAAGAGCAATTCATAATGGGGCTAATGTGCCTCAGCCATGAGCCAAGCATTTGGCTCGCAATTGCAGGGTGGCTCCATGACCTGAATGTCTGTCTGAGTTTGATGGGTGGTGCCACCTGTCAACTTGGCATGCCACCTTAAATTTGCCATGGCTGCGGCATGTGAACACCCTCTTCCAACTGTGAAACTGCAGCTCAGCGGCCTAATTTTACTGTTACCTGTGTAAAAGATGCCTTTACAACCCAGGGCTGATCTGGAAGCACTATACAAATGAAAGTGAATGGACTGTACTAACCTTTAAAGCATTCACATTTGACAAATTAAATCTTTTTACTTGCTGGTGGGAGTGCCTAAAACTGAGTAAAGAAAGTGCCCTGTAAATGAAGAGCGCTAGCATTCACCACTCTGGTGGCCAAGTTTTCAATTTTCTGCTCCATTTTAGCAATTCAGCCTCCATTACTCTTTGGCATTTAAGAGATCTGGGATTGTCAAATGTCCCTGTCCCCCTTCGCTTACCATGGTTCCATCCTCCCATAGGATTTAGCAGTGCATACAGGGTCAAAGGATGGAACCACAACATGTGATGGTTGGCACAGGCACCTGACTCTCTGGAAGTGTTGAGTCCAGAGGAGACTGAAGAAGATTGTAACACTCAAATGGAGAAACCCAGACCATCAGAGAGGTGAGTATGAGCTTTTCTCTTTCAGGACACCTTATTTTATAGATCTTTTGCTACCCCGATGAGGTTGTTTAAAAAAACTCTTTAAAAAGAAAATGTAATATATTGCAGTTTACCAGTCCTTAGATATGGTGGCTGCATTCATTTCCTTTTTTCAGGCAAAGAGCATTTCCATCAAGTACAGAAAATAGCAGTTGATCTTGCCAGAAATGCAGCGTTCATGTCACTTCCTGTGAACTGAAAAGTCAGCAATAAAAATCCTTCTCTTTCCTACAGCACTTTGGAACTGATCACTTTCTCTCTCTTTACTATCTTTCCTAGAGTTTGCCCGTCTGCTTCAAGCAATGTGGACAAGTTCAGTCAATGAGGTTGTGAGCCCCATGGAATTCAAAAGTCAGATACAGAGATATGCACCACGTTTTATGGGATACAAGTAAGAGATTCATCAATATAACCAGACCCATGACCACAAAGCAATGTTTTGCAGTATTTAGATCCCAAATAATTTTATTTTGGATTGAGTGGGGAACAGTTTGAGAGTCTGTCAGGTTTTTACTGCTATCTGTGTTCCCTATGTAGAGATTTCCCCACACTTCTTTGCAGAACAGGAAGTGATGAGAGATCTTTCACCTTGTTTTATCAGAGTGGAAAAAAGGTTAGACCTTCTAACAACAATATTGTTGTCTGTTTGTGCCTCCCTGTCCTGGTGATAACCACCTTCCCCCTGCATTACCACCCCCCCCCCCCCCCCCCCCTACATACTGTCCTCACAGGAACAGAAAATGAGAGGAAAAAAACCTTCCTAATGGGGTCACAAACATAAAATCATGAAGTACAACCTGACATAAATTTTGACTGTTCCCCACTCTACTAAAGGCTACACAAAAATGGCTGCCGTCGGACTTTAAAATGTTCTATACAAAGGAATGTTTTGTGTTTAATACTAGTATTCAATCAGCTGTTAACTTTTGAACTGTAACCTTTTGTTGCACAAGTACTTTATGAAATGGTAACAGCCCTTCCTATTAGGTGATGCAATCATTTTCATTTTAAATCTCTATAATTACTATCCAGCATAACCATTCAATTACATGTGGATCAGCTATGAGATTTCATTGCTTCATACTGCGAACTGTCTTACAGGCTGACGTTCTCTATAAAATATCTATTTGATCATTCCATGGAAACAGCTTACCGTTTACAAACTATTATTCAGTTGAGAATTTTTTTAAGGGGGGTCAATTCAATAAAGGATTCCACATGCGATATGAAGGTCACGTGACAATTTTTTGGGAAATATCGCATGAGATAAGAAGTAAAATATCAAAGCGAGGTAAATACCACAAAAAATTAAGATAAATCATTAGTCAATTCACTAAAGAAAGCACACATTCATTATTTATCACTTGGCAATAGGCAGTCAGTATTTTAGCAATGTGCAAAATAACAATCGGGGGAATTCTATACTGGGCAGTAAGGTAAAAGTATACAATGTATCAGTGTGGAAATGCTTGGTCCTAAACTCAGGAATGAAAATAATTTGTAATATTTCACCAGAGGGAGATTATTTTGTGAATGAACACTAGAATATTTTCACGGTTTCATAATATTTCTGTGTGTGTTTTACAGGACTGTACTTCCTCTCGTTCAGAATTAGCATGCAAAAAATTTTTTGGGAAAACACCCAAAATAAAGTTAAATTTTAAGTGATTAACACAGTCAATAACACATATTAGTGAATTGAATACTTTTGAAATGCAGTTAATACTGCATGAGTTATTTTAACACAAAAATTCAAGCTGTATTTATCTCTTAGTGAATTGACCTCATAGTCTCATATGTACTATATTGTCAAAAGTATTGGAACACCTGCCTTTACACACACATGAACTTTAATGGCATCCCAGTCTTGGTCCGTAGGGTTCAATGTTGTGTTGGTCCTCCCTTTGCAGCGATAACCGCTTCAACTCTTCTAGGAAGGCTGTCCGCAAGGTTTAGGAGTGTGTCTATGGGAATGTTTGACCATTCTTCCAGAAGCACATTTGTGAGGTCAGGCACTGATGTGGACCAGAAGGCCTGTCTTGCAGTCTCCGCTCTTCTTCATCTCAAAGGTGTTATATTGGGTTGAGGTCAGGACTCTGTGCAGGCCAGTCAAGTTCCTTCACCCCAAACGCGCTCATCCGTGTCTTACTGGGATGTTGTTAAAGTTCATGTGCGTCTAAAGACAGGTGTCCCAATACTTTTGACAATATAGTGTATGTATTTGGATAGGTGTGCATGCCTGTGTGCACTGTATATATACCCTTGTCATTGCTTTTTTGCATTTCTTTCTTATATAGCACCAACATTAGAGAAGTTTTCATGTATAATGTATGTAAAGCCAGCCATAGATAGTCGAATCTTGGCCAGTTCAGCAGCACCTGTGATTGCAGGAAAGAAATTCGCTCCATCTATGGCCGGCCTTAGAGTCATTTTTGGTGCCAACTCTTGGATAATGTTTAGTTTTTACTTGAGATATGTAAAGCAGGTTTGTTTGGGCACAGTGGCTTAAAGTGATATTAAAGCCTTATTTTTATTTTTTTTTGTAACAAACCTGTTGTACTTGCCTGCTATGTGCAGTGGTTTTGGGCAGAGCAGCCTTCCACTTCTCGGGTCCCAGTGCTCTGGGCTCCACCCCTCTGCTGCGTGTCCCCATAGCAATGCATGAATCTATTGGTGATAGAGGGGGTGGCTGGAGAGAGGGGGCGATGCCCATGCGCCTTTATGGATGCACCGCCACTGCCGGCCTCTATGAATGGAGGACCTGAATGAATAGGGCAGGCATAGTAAGGCACTTTTGACGAGTGCCTGTCCTCAGTTTCATTAAAGCGTAACTCCACTTTTGTTGAGAAAAAAAAAAAAACATTCCCCTCTGGGTAATCTATGTACACTGCAAGGATAATAACAACCTTTGTTGCAGATTCCTACCTGTTTGTTATTCTGAAGAAATCCATGTGTGTTTTCTGTGCCTCTGTGCTAAGTGGGTCTAATGGGAGTGGTTTCATAATTATCAGTCAGCTGTGGCAGCTGCAGGGCACTAATGAGGAAAGCTGATGGGCCTACATCCCTTTAGACGTGTTCCTATTGAAAATATCTCACCAAAAATGATTTTTTTTGTTGCAGAGGATGCCTGAAATCTGACTTATCTTAGGCAGACTTCTGGGAAAATCAGTGAGCCAATCACACAATCAGGAAATTATGTTTCTGGGGGTGGTCAGTACACATTCTGTGTACAGCACAACTCCATGTAGCCATATTGCATTGCATTTATAGAAAATTACAGTAGCTGCAGATTGAAAAGGAAAGGTACTTTTTAATAACATTCAATTACAATATGACTTGTATCGCAATTGTACATGCTATGTTATTTTTTCTTTATTTGCTATTTTTTTTCCCCCACGAAAGTGAAGTTACCCTTTAACTTCCACCACGCTTGAAGATTATGGTTGCGGGGGTCGGTGGGAGTTCGATGGAGGGGGGATTTCTGCTAACAGAGGAGACAGACGCACAAGGCACACATCATACCTACTCTAAATGTCCCCTGTGCTAGTTTTTATTTTTTACTTTGACTAAACTTAGGCTTTAAAGGAATTACAATAGGGATAACCCTTTCAGATAATAAAAAAAAAAAAAAAAAAAAAAAAAAAATGATGGCTTTTGATAGGTAACCACAGTTCAGCTTTAATGCACCTTCCTCTTTAACATCAGTTAAGGTTTTACATGTTTCTATTTATAGTGAGCAATTACATAGGGCCAGCCATATACAGGCTATGCCTCATCCTTAGTAATACAGCAGTTTTGTGTTAGTGTTTCACTGTCTGAATGCAGATCTGTCAGTTTGCTACAGGTTTTGGCTTGGCTGATGGATTTGTACAGTAGAGTATTGTAAAGCCAGAACCCATGGATTTTTATTGCTCAAACCATTTAAATATAGAAAGGCGCATCAGACCAAAACCAGATGAAAGAGTCCAAGATAATTTTTATCCCAACGAACAGACTTGCCTACACATGATCACACACGTCCGACGGATTCGTACGTGATGACGTACGACCAGACTAAAATAAGGAAGTTGATGGCCAGTAGCCAATAGTTGCCCTAGCGTCGGTTTTCGTCCGTCAGACTAGCATACAGACGAGCGGATTTTTCAATAGGAACTGGGTCCAGCAGAGTTCCGACGTAAAGGTTTGAAACTTGTTCCAAATCTAAAGTCCGTCAGACCGAAAAAGTCTGCTGCAGGTCCGATGAAGCCCACACACGGTCGAATTGTCTGCCGGACTTGGTCCGGTCAAAGTCCGCTCGTGTGTACGTGGCATTGGACATTAAATTATTTTTGGTTTCTTCATCCTTAGATGAATGCTTTTGTATATGTAATATGTCGTTCAGATCTGAGCCCTTCAACTACTTTTAACATTAGGTATGATACAGGATTCTCATGATCGCATAGGCATTAAATAGGTCTGAAAACTAAACTGTTCTCTTTTTCTTTGCAGTCAACAGGATGCACAAGAGTTTTTGAGGTTTATGCTAGATGGACTACACAATGAAGTCAACAGGGTGACAGCCAAACCCAAACCCAATACTCAGGACTTGGACCATTTGCCGTAAGTAAATGGGCAGTGGTTCAATGTAAATTAATATTATTACAGGCGGTCCCCGGGTTACAAACATCCCACTTATAAACAGAGGGAGACAACAGGAAGTGAGAGGAAATCTCTCTAGAAAGGGAAATTCACTCCTGTAAGAGTTATCATGGGAAAAAGGTGTCTCCACTGGAACTATCACCAATCCTTGTTTCCACAGCAACCCAAAATGTTCAAAATCCAACTGACATGGGGACAGAAAGTGAGGTGAAATCTTTTGAACGGGGGTACAGACAACAAAATAAATGTTACAGGGGTGTTAACCCTTCCCTATGCTATCCAAAAAACATAAATATTTTTTTGGCTGGAGTTACACTTAAAAAATGTACCTGTTCCGACTTACAAACAAATTCAACAAACCTACAGACGCTATTTTGTTCGTAACCCGGGGACTGCCTGTACATAGATGGATGTATATTTTCACTCATTTCTACCCTATACACAGCCAACTGTCCTCTACTACTCTAGGAGCCAAAAAAAGGACATGTCTTTGCCAGCATTTTCCGCATGTGTTAGTCATTTTTATTTTAAAGTGGAGCTCTATCCAAACTTCAGATTTTTCAATTTCATTCATTACTTTTGACTAGACTGGAGAAGCATTAGATACTGTGTCAAGTGTCTATTGCTGTCTGTGTAACTGCTGTCTATGAACTGAACTTCCTGTTTCTATTTTCTGGAGCCAAATATATTTAAGAAGAATCTACTTAATGTGTAAATGTTGGCTTTTTAGTGAAGTCTCCAGAAGAATGTACAGAATAAACTGTTGGAGAGATAAAGAAGTAGATACAAAAGTGTCTCGAAAGCCTAAAGGTTTTTCTTTACCTTCATGCATTCTATGCATGAAGGTAAAAAAACAGGTGGGGCGTGGCTTTATGTCGGACCGAGCAGCTGCTTGATCCCATGGCTCTGGCTCATATCTCTTATCCTGAACCGCATCCTGCACTGTACAACTCAGCAAACGGCACTATATCCTCCTCAATAGTGGTGGGCACCTCCCTAGCACCGGCACAATTGGTGAAAATCGGGCCACAGGTGCCCCCCATCCACGACAGAGCAGCTGGCTCATTTCAGGAGGCAAGATGGCACTGGCTCCACAGACCTGCCTGCAACCACACAGCAGCCTCCTGTCTCTACAGCACATGCTTCCTCAGCCTGGGTGAGGGACTGTCCCTGCTGTCTTCTCTACCCCAACAAATTCTCTCTCCTCCCAGAACACTCAGGACACCTCTTCTAGCCCAGAGCCTGACTATGACCCTGCCATACACCAGGCAGAACCTACACTGGCACAGATCATGCTTGCCATGCAAGATTGCAAAGCCTCTCTCACCACACAGATGGAAACAATCAATATTGATTTCTCTCTGTTAAAGCAAGATGTGCAAAATTTGCGTGACAGAACTGGGACAACCGAGGAACATATTAGTTCTGTAGAGGACACCCTCCACCCTTACTCTGCCACAGTACGCATGGCCACGGATGAAATGTTGGCCCGCAAAGCTAAATTAAATGATCTGGAAAACCGTTCCCGCAGGAACAATCTACTCTTTGTGGGGTTCCCTGAACGTTCTGAGGAAAACCGCCCGAAACAGTTCCTACATTCCTGGTTGCAGGAGACATTAGGGGCAGAGGCATTTCCTGCATCTACGGTTATCGAACATGCACACCAGTTTGTGGCAAGGCCATGGGACTTTTTAGCCTTAGTTGAGTGTGTGGTTTTGTTTTTTTTTGTTTTTTTTTTTTTTTTTTTTTTATTTGTTACGTTTCAGGATCCAAGCTCACTGTGGATTGGGATGGTTGTGCGTGTGGGTTGGCTTTTGGGTTTTCCTTTTTGGCCTTTTTTTTTTTTTTTTTAACCTCTCTCACTGAATACGGTTGGACAGTGGGACAATCTCTCGTTGTTGTTGTTTTTTTTTTTTTTTTGGTTACTCTGGTCCAATTCTTATTTGCTGTCTCGCATGCCTCTAATCTTGACTGTCATGCATGGCACTACTTATGCTGTCATGCTCATTTTTATCACCCTTATTTTGTTTTATGTACTAACTGATTTACTATGTCTAAGCCATTGCAAATGATTTCTTGGAATGCCAGAGGGTTGAACTCACCCCATAAGTGGTCCTTGGCCTTTTTCTTTCCTGACAAAATATAAGCTCCATATAATCTGTTTTCAGGAAACTCACCTTACTAATACAAAATTGCTAGCTCTTAAACGCCCATGGCTGGCTAAGTCTTTTCATGCCACCCATACCCCCTATTCCCGTGGGGTATCTGTTTTACTAGCTAAATCCCTCCCAATGGAGGTCCTAATTTTCAAAACTGACCCAGAGGGGTGATTTAATTATACTCACCATGCAGATTGCCACTGTGTCTTTTACACTGGTGAACATGTATGTCCCCCCCCCCTTCCTCTGAATTATTGTTTAAATGATCCCTTCTGCTCCTATCTAGACCTGCTGTATGTAGGGGACTTTAACGCTGTCTTAGTTTCCTGCAGTGGACCGCTTTGGGGTGGTAGTAGGCCCTGTCCCTCCTTTTAATGATTGGATGCAGGTGTATGGTCTCTCTGAGCTATGGCAGTGGAAGCATCTGGATGTGTACCAATATTCCTGTCACTCCAACTCCTTTCATACCATGTCTCGCATAGACTTCACTTTTGCCCCAGCCCTTACGCTTCCCTTTGTTTCTAAAAGTATCTTATCTGCCTAAGGGGATTTCTGACCATGCACCTCTTTCTGTGGACCTCCTTCTCCTCCCACGTACAAATTCTGTGATGTGGCACCTAAACTCCCAATGGTTGGAGGATGAGGTGGTACAGGGGGAATGTAGACAGGGGATTACGTCCTATTGGAACACGAACTTGGGCACTGCTGACCCCTCTACAAAGTGGGAAGCTCTTAAGCAGTGGCGGTCACCCCATATGTTGGCGGGTAGCAGGAAGCGCGGTGCAGCGTCTCGGCTACGAGGCCTCTCCTCCATGGCGGCTTCCAGCTCCTTCCCTCCTCCTAGAAGTCCAATACGATCGCCTGTCCTTACAGCCAATCAGGTTACCGGTGTCAAAACGCGCTTCCTGATTGGCCAGGAGGAGGATCAGTGTTACAACAGCAAATGCTCATTCGTTGTTGTAACACACCTGGGTGGGCTGAGAGCACACTATCTGCGACCTGAGCCCACCCTATTTTGAAACCTGTTAGAGCCTCTGGCTCTAATCAGTGTTTAAAAAAAAATAGCCCTTCCCAGTTGGAATTCATGCGCCCTGTGTCCTGAAAGGGACCCTGCTTTTAAGACTATGCGGTGGGGCACTTTTATAGCTATTACTGGCACCCTGCGTAAAAATACCCAGCAGCATACAGAGGAGCTGGAATGGACTATGTTGGCAGCTGAGTCTGCCTATGCAACGGATCCCACTCCCGATGCCCAAGATTCATGGCTGCATAGCCGCAGGGAATATGAGCTCCGCCTACTGGATCTCACCAAGAAAAAAATGCTCTGTCTCTCAAACATTTGAAAATGGTAACAAGGCTGGCCGTCTGCTTGCCTATTTAACCAGACCTGACCATCCTCCTCTTCGCCCGCAGTGACAGGACTGGCTACTCGGGTTCTAATTGGTCAGCGCTGCACATGTGATGGCGCTGACCAATTAGAATGCCCCTATACATACCTCCTGGTGAGGTACATTTAGGAGATTACGTTGAGGGGAATTCTAAGTCCCGGACCGGTGAGGCGGCTAAACGAGGGCTCATAGCGGGAGATCGCCGCACTCCAGGTCAGTGAGACGGGGGGGGGGGCGAGGAGGGCCTCCTGTTTAAGTTCACCTTACAGATTTTTCTATAAAGGTGAACTTGCCCTTTAATGATTCCCTCCCCTTGTATAAACTCACCTTCGCGCTACATAAAATAGTCAAGACACTTTAACAAGGTTTGGGGTAAGTGGATAGCGAGTCCCTCGACACTGACTCCTATACTGCTAAACTGAGTTTTGACTGTCTGTGTTACTAGCTGTTAATTACTACTCCCTGGCAGTTATTGTATTTACTGACACTGTAACATTTGTGCGATTGCGTGTTCTTCCTAACTGACAAATGCTTACAGGAGACGTGTGAAACACCTAACCGAAAAATGCTTACTACTTGTAATTGATCTTGCACATTTTTTTTTTTTTTTTGGACCATGCACAAGTTTGCCATTTTTGTTCTGTGTTTTGTATGTCTCTAAAACTCAATAAACATATCTTTAAAAAAAAAAAAAAAAGGTAAGGAAACCATCTGTGTCACAGAATCAACCTCCCCCTTATACCTAACTGAGCCCATTCCTGATCCAGTGCTGTGGAGAGCAGCAGTTTTCTCCCTCCTCACTGGGAAGATTGACAGCAGCAGGAAACATTCATTGGCTCCTGCTGCTGTCAGTCAAATCCTGTGATGAGTGAGAGGGCTGAGCCATAATCTCTGTGCCAATAGACGCAGACAGGGTGGCCCGGGAGCAAGCCCGCATGAGCACCCCTGTATCGGCTTGCTGAGGTGGGCACTCGGTGGAGGTAAGAGCCAGGAGGATCAGGGCTGCCCTGTGCACAAACATTGCACCAAGCAGGTAAGTATAACGTGTCTTATTTTCTAAAAGTAAAAAAAGCACAAAACAAAGCTTTATTAGCTTTATTTAAACTCTGAAGTTAAATTTAAATAAAATTAATTAGCTCACTTTTAATTGGGTTTGTTTTGGTTGGTTTTGAAATTCTGAAGGCTAGGTAGATCAAAAATATGGGCTTGTGATGGTTGTGTTCTCTTGTAGATTCTTTAGGTGGTTGTCAGCCAAGAACGAACAAAACAACATTTGTGTAATATATTGTACACAGAGACATACATACATGCACAAAAAATGTTGCATGACACAATTACATTACAAAAAAAAATAAATATTGAATCATCATACAACAGGACCTAATCTATGTAAAGCCAGCTATACACTATGGACATTTCCGAACTTCCAGATAATCTAGACATTTTATCCAGAATCTCCCATCATACAGTACCTTCACTTGACAGCCATGTATGAATACCTTCCACAATAAAAGCAAAGAACTCTGTTATGGTTGTCCTTTTGAGTTCTTTGGGACTATACACAAATAATGTTTGATGAGGCCACTCTCAATCAATCCACAGACCTCCATTAAATGGTGCTTCATGTGGCATGTAGGGGAGATTCCACTGATATTGAAGGTTTTCATATTCTAATTACTCAGAGTTTTGTGTGACTAAATAGCCTTGCTGAACATACAGCTTTAAGGCTGGCTGTACATATTTCCCTTTTTATATAAATGTTTATTTCCATACATAGTCTATAACCAAAAACCCACAGCTATGAACGCATGTTTGAGGGGAAGTTCTACTGTTGGCATAATTCCAATGGCTGATTTAAGTAAATGTCTTGAAGTCTCCTAGGGTCTGTGTGGATGTGAAGAGAGAAATTTTATAGGATTATGCTCATTCCAATTAAGGTGTGTCAATGAAGAAAGACATTGTTTTATACTGTTTTAGGATGGGAAGGCGTGGGTCACAAGACTGGGAGCGAGGGGAGGGTGTGCAGGTGCCATTATCCACTCTTGAAGTAGTTGCAGGATTGGATTGTACCAGATTGTTAATATTGCAAAAAGCCAAACCGCAAATCCTGTGGCTGAATCTGAATATATACATAATGATCAAGAGGGCTTTATAGGGAAGGCAAGGGTAGCATTTAAGAGTGCTTACATTTATAAATTATTTTCTATTTCAGTAAACCTGTGCTATCATTTTTCAGTCTGCCACTTGAAATTTGACATTTGGCAACATTAAAAGAAAGTTGTCCTAATAAAAAAAAAAAAAAAAAAAAAAAAAAAAAAAAAACTACTAGCCCACCCATCTTCCCCGTCCAAGGCATTCTCCGGTGTCTAAAGTTGTTTTACCCCTTTTACCTCACAGCTCCAGTACCTGCTGCCTCCTTCTGCAATGTCACCAGCAATCACATTGAATGGCACTCTTGGGGGAAGGGGGGGGGGGGGTTGGATGCTGGGATTTTTTTCATTCTGACAGGTTTGCTTTAGGGATTCCTGCACTTGAATGCCAAAATGGGACACTGTGCACATTCGTGTTGCACAGAGATTTTCTAGCCCCCACAATATTAAGAGTGTAATAAGTGGGTCTGCTTCACTTTCTAGTGCTTATTGTTCATCTAAAGTATTAAGTGTCCTTGTTCAGTTCATTAGCAAATTTTACAGATAATTCTATGCATTCTCAATGATATACAATACATGGAAAAATAATGCTGGCCAAAAAAATGGATTCCCCCATCTACACATTCGAGGTGGGTGCGGGAATCCTCCCCGCAGTGCTATTGAATTCTGACAGCGGGACCAGAATAAAGTGATCAGCACTGCAGCGGATTGGTTGCATGCTCTAATTGAACACAAGTTTTCCAACAGTTGATCACTAGGTCGACTCCTCTCGAATAGGAACAACCGTAGAAGGATTGAAGTTTAGACGGTACCTGCTGAACTGGCAGAATTTCGTTCCATCTATGGCCAGTTTAAGTGATTAAAGTAAAAATGTAATCCTTTAGGCCGGTGGTCTCCAAACTGCGGTCGCGGCCAGATGCGGCCCTTTGCTTGTCTTTATCTGGCCCTTGGGGCACTATTTCTCCCACTGGCACCCACAATAGGGCACTGTTCCTCCCACTAATACCAAATGTGGTGATGTTCACTCTCACTAATGCCAGTCAAATTTCCACTCCCACTGGCCACAGTCCGGCCCCCTGAAGTCTGATAAACTGGCCCTTTGTTTAGAAAGTTTGGAGACCCTGCTTTAGGCTAATGAGTGGCTGACTAAGCTTGTCAACAATAATCCAAAACTGAAATCAGTTTTGGGCTGGCTTCATTTATAACATCCACGTTCCTTGCAAAAATAATCAATGCCAATGTACTATAGTAAATGGGTAAAAATTAAATATTGTTTATGCTTTGAGTAGACATGGCTCTTGTTCCTCCAGATACTATTGTTCCTTTTAATGTTTGTTTGTTTTTTTTACTACCTGCAAACGGTTTATCTTGGATGGCAGAAACTCTGAGCTGTGTCTAGTGTCAACATAAAGTCAGCTTCAGCACAAACTGAATACAGTACCTGGAGTTCTGCCAGGCTTGTCATTGTAGTTGCCTGCTAAAATCACCTGCTGATTTATTTCGGATTATGTAACTGTAATTACTTATTATTATTGAAAGTAGTAATAGCAGGTTTGCAATGTTGTTTCAATCTGCTGAGCACATACGCAACCAGTCTCTTATATTATATAATATGCCACATGACGGTAAAAATTCCCTTTCACAAGCTTGTTAAAAAAACTTGAGCAAGATAAAAAAACATTTTTATTTGCTATATATATGTGTGTGCATGACATATTGTATAAGCTATATTCTTTTAGTTACCAGGTAACATAAATGTAATTTATGGTACAGGACATGCTTCCCATTTTGCACTGATGGGCATAAGCTTAGGACATTCAAAGTGTTTATATGCTCAATACACAAATATTCGTAATCACATATTTTTAAATAGATCATTCCTTCCACAGTGCAATCAACAGAATGTTTAATTTAAACATTATGTCCTATTACTCAATATTAGTACTCAACCTTCCTGTCAATTTTTTATTTCTGTCTCACCATTAGCTAGATGCAGATTCCTTTTTTTGTACTGGTGACCATTGTTACCAAGAAAGAACATGAAGGCAAATATAAAACTTTAACTCTTGTCCTGGTGACAGCTGTAAGAGGAAATCTACTGATTAAACTTTTGGGACAACTGTCTAAAAGGGAGTTCTCCTTATTTCCTATTGTATCTCTGTGGCAAAAAGTGAAGTGATTTTTTTTTTTCCAAATGGTACACATCTGCATAAAAATAACCTGCCACATGTTGCAATCCTTCCACATCTAACACCCCCCCCCCCCCCCCCCCAAAAAAAAAAAAAAAAAACACTTTGCTTATAAACAATAATAAGTGGAAGGGACTTGTTCGTTTTTTTTTTTTTTTTTTTTGTTATAATAATAAAAAAAAAAAAAAAAAAAAAATTGACTATACATACGCTTATAGTCAAAATGTTTCTTTTTTTATTATACCAAAAAAAAAAAAGTCTCACTTCCATTTTTATTATTTTGTTTTGTTCCTCAGGTGACAAGGTACAGGTAGTACTTTTGTCTTCTCCTCCTAGGCAATATCTAAGGCTAAGTGTGCGACTGGCTCCCCTTTTAGACAGTTGTCCCAGACAGGGCAACCCTCTTCCTCCCACAACCGCCTGACAACCCAGCTAGCAAGGAGATGGCTGCTTTGACAAACAGCCCCTCTGGGGAAAAGAACACTTTCAAAAAAAATTGAAGTGAGGCTTCTTCTTTATTTCACTATTGGCTACACTCTTCTTTCCTCGTTCATTTAGGACATTTATAAAAACATTTAAAAAAAATTAGGGTCACAGTACAGTAGGGGTTCATAACACAAGTAAATTACAATTATGGGCCAGAATATTTTGAAGTTTTCTGTGCTCTTGATTAAACGTCAAATTTATCTGCACCTCTATAAATGTATTTGGCATCCAAGGGAAGATCTGTCGATCCTTTGGTATGCTTGGCATGTGTTTGACTTCGATCTTTTTGTTTAGAGTCCTGTTTCAAAAATCTTATTCTCATATTGACCAGGACATTAAAATGTTTTTAAAGCTTTTAAAATAAAAAAAAACAAAAAAAAAAAAAAACTCATTGCTCCACCCCCCACTGAGTGCTTCCAAAGAAAGCCACTTGCTATGGGGCACTCATGCATGCTCGCTCCCGAGTCCTGCTCTGTGTGTCTGCCGCCCAATCCCTCATCAATGGCTCCTGCTGCTGTATCAGAGCAAATGAGGAGCAATAGAGCCTCAGCTCTTGTGCATATCACTGAATCAAGATCGGACTCGGTATGTTAGGGGGGTCTGTTGGGAAAGCTGCATGCAGAAGGTTTTTAGCCCTACTGCATAAAATAGAACCTTCTGCCTTTACAACTACTTTAAGGAAATTCTAGTTGGCCCTCAAATTCAGGTCAGTATACATCTGGGGAGAGGGTGGGCGAGCTAGTTTAGGTCAAAGAAAGGGTACAGAAATGAGGGTGAACTAATGACACTGGTGGGTATTCACACACAGCACTGTGATCAAGGCTTGTAAGCCGGAGCCCCTGTATATTTTTACTCACATTTTTTTTTTTTTTTTTTTTTTTTTAATGCAACAAGGATAATGCAACAAGGACGTTTGGAATTTCTGGCTTTATTCTTTGTATTTATGTCTGTACCGGTGTGAGAGAGCATCAGAGCCAGAGCACCCATTGTGGATTTTATCACAAGCCTGCGAAGGACTTACACTGATTTTGAGTGTTGCATTATCTGCTTTTACCACTATATAGCTTTGTTTTAAATGCAAAAACAAAACAAAACACAAACATTTCCTTTCAAAAAGTTGTCCTGTAGATATGCCCCTTTGTGCTGCTCTACTAAGAACACAGCCACAGAGAGAGTATCATCTTTATTAGCCTTCTACGACTGAATTCACTGAGCTATAACAATCGTTATTTGTTGTAACAACCATTATTGTCAAGGATGAAAACCACTGAGCGATAAACCTAAAAGTCACATGGCTTAAAAGCGATGAGGACTATGGCAGACACATGGGTTGTAGCTTTATAAATTGCGCCTTAGTCATCTAAGAAATCTATAAAGATTTTTATAGCTCTATTTTCATCTCTAGTGAGGTCAGACCAATCCTTGCTCATACTTTGCAATAGACGATTGTTTTATTGTGTAATACAATGCTTTAGGTATTAGTGCTTTCAATGAACTGCGGTAAGATTAATCTGATCAGACTGTGTGGGACATCTACCAATAAAAGCAACATTGTTTTTCATGTAGTATAGTATATACTGCATGATACAGTGTAATACTATAATGCTTCATGATCAACATTCATAGCATGGGAGATTTGGGGGACCTGCCATTGGTTTGTTCTACTTTTTTTAGCTCTGAGAATTAAAATTACATTAAATAGCCTTTTTATCGATCCTTTGTGAAAATGTATTTGAAGTTTAGTATAGATCTAGTATTGATGTACTATGGAACTGTAAAAACATAAGCGGTATTATTGAACCTTCCATGTCACAGAAGATTCATTGCAGAGCACAGCCATGGAGTATCAGGTCTTCATTATGCTGCTGAAGCCAGGGGCACAAGTCATGCAAGGTTCAACAGTGACAGTTAAAAAGGAGGCATGACGGGAGCTTTTGTTCATATATTTAGATCGTGTGTATGCCCCATCGGACTTTTTACGTTGAAAATTCTGAGACCTAGAAAGAGAACATTTTCTAAATTTGTCCGACGGAACCAATTCCTATCGGGAAAACCGCTCGTCTGTATGTTGTTCCAACGTACCAAAAGTCGACGCATGCTCTGAAGCAAGTACGAGACGGAAGCTACTGGCTATTGAACTTCCTTTTTCTAGTCCCGTCCTACGTGTTATACGTCACCGTGTTCTGGACAGTCAGAATTGGGTGTGACCATGTGTATGCAAGACAGCTTGAGAGGAATTCCGTCAGAACTCCTTCGGAAAAACCTTCAGAGTTTATTCCGACGGGAAAACTGTTCGTGTCTACAGGGCATAAGAGGTAGAAGAGCAGTCATGCTAGCAGGAGGTTGAGGCAGGCAGCAGAAAAAGAGTGGAAAGACGGGCACAGGGTTGAGACAGGCAGCAGACAGAAGCATATTCCAAAGTAGGATTTTAGGACGCAAACAAAAACCCAGTAGTCTAACAGATATAGGAAAATAGAATTTGATGATCAGGCACTGGCTAAAGGTTCTGAGGTTATTAACAAGGGTCAGATGTGTAGACTACAAAATGGCGGCAGCACACTGCCGGAAGTAGTCCATAGATGGCAAATGGAGAGCAACTCAATCTCCTAAACACTCCAGTCATACATATGCAACCCAAGCCCAACTGTGGGTGGATTGTTACATATACTTATTGTAAAGGGAATGTATGCCATGTTACCATGGCTTAGATCACAGACCTTGTCATGGTTAGAGGTCAGTAGCTGCTTTTCTATTGCGGCCTGTGTTCCTGAACGATATGTATACTAAAGGCACATAAGCTTTGTCACCTAAAGCAACAACCTGTGTTAATTTCTTCTCTTTTGCAGAAAGCATTTTCTGGTTTTAGTGGTCCTTGCTTAGATTCTCACATTGTGATTGTACAGATTTGCTTACAGCCGTGAGCCAAAAGTTTTAAGAATGACACAAATATTTAATTTTCACAAAGTTTGCTGCTTAGTGTTTTTAGATCTTAATTGTATAACTACAAGCATTTCATAAGTGTCAAAGGCTTTTATTGACAGTTACATTAAGTTTATGCAAAGAGTCAATATTTGCAGTATTGACCCTACTTTTTCAAGACCTCTGCAACTCGCCCTGGCATGCTGTCAGCTTCTGGGCCACATCCTGACTGATGGTAGTGCTCACTTTTCTTCTCCAGACAAGGTTATTTTCTAGATGCCCCAAACAATAGGAAATCGGATTCATCAAAGAAAATGGCTTCACCCCAGTCCTCAGAAGTCCAATCCCTGTACCTTTTTGTAGAATATCAGTCTGTTTCCGATGTTTTTCCTGGAGAGAAGTGGCTTATTTTCTGCCTTTCTTGACACCAGGCCATCCTCAAAGTCTTCTCCTCACTGTATGTGCAGATGCACTGACACCTGTCTGCTGCCATTCCTGGGCAAGCTCTGCACTGGTGGTGCCTCGATCCCGCAGCCGAATCAACTGTAGGAGACGGTACCTGCACTTGCTGGACTTTCTTGGGTGCCCTGAAGCCTTTTTCACAAATGCAGTGGAAATGTTTATGGGATTAAGTTAATTTTCATGGCAAAGAGGTACTTTGATCAAATGAATTGCAATTCATTGCAGTCTTCATAACGTTACGGAGTATATGCGGATTGCCATCTTAAAAACTGAGGCAGCAGACTTTGTGAAATGTATTTATGTCATTCTCATAACTTTTGGCCATGGCTGTACATGAGATGACAGTATTTCTGGAGATGGTTGGGGGGGGGGAGGGGGTTGTCTATACTCACAGGCCAATGATGACTAATGGTAAATTTGGCGCTGATAAAACATGAGGTCTTCACTTACACTAGTTGGGTAAGAAATAAAAGTAGCTGCAATCACAGTGAGGTTATCAGATGAGAAAGGCAAAGAAATTACACATGCATGTAACAAAAGCTTGGCTTACCTACAGTATATCAGCTTGGAAGCATAATAATGGCAATTTTAAGGTACCCAGTTTTTACATAGGGTCAACTATGGTATATGACAGACCTCAGGGAAATACCTTGGATACGCCACTTTTGGAAGAAAAAAAGCTTTTGTTCAGGTTGACTTTTTAAGTATAAGTAAATCCTGCCAGTAACACATTTCAACATTTCTGTCTTAGGATGACAACACTCACTGTACTGTATCTTTAAAGCAGCAGTGCTGTCATCTTAGGACAGGACCCTCTCATCTTGTTCATACCATTACTGATAATGTGTTTGTTTCCTAGGAGTGGTGTAATTATTGTCCCCAGTGCACTTTGAGGTGTATAGTCATAGGTTGAAGCTGTGGGTAGCTTTTATGTTGTATATAAACCCCCCCTTTCCCTTTTTTTTTTTTTTTTTTTTTTTTTTTCAGTGACACAGAAAAAAGCAGGCAAATGTGGAAGAGATATTTGGAAAGGGAAGACAGCAGGATTGTGGGTAAGTTGGTGTGACATACTTTTCATTATTATTTTAAATATGCTGGAAATCCTCCATCATAAAAATTTTTTTGGCATAAGCGGGCCATGCTCCATACATATTCTGTACATGCAAAGGGTGTGTGTGTGTGTGTGTGTGTGTGTGTGTATGTGTGTTTTGGAAATGTACTTTACATAGTATCTTCAAGATAGTACAATTGTGTGTGTGTATGTATATGAATACACATTTGCAGTGATGACCTGCCACCAACACCTCCACACGTGAGACAAAGGGGTGTAGGGAAATAGGCATCAACACCAATCATGGATATTCACTCTGAATGGATTTCACCTCATACTCAATTGCAGACCAGGGGATGGATCTCATGCTAATGAACTCATTCCAAAGCAAAAGAAAAAAGATCCATAGTGTAATTCCATTTAAAAACTTTATTAAACTAAAACATGCCCCTCTCCTTTAGGAATTGCACTTACTCTAAACAGATTTCATATAAGCATTCAAAAAATGAGATTAGCATACATCCAGATGTGTAAAGAACCAAGGCTGTGTCTCTTACTGCACACTGCTCTGCTCTCTAGCAATAGCAAAAGCCGTGTCCCGATCTGCGTGCTGAGGTCACAACTGGCTGTCGTTTGGCCCAATCTGACGCGTTTCGTCATCGACAACGATGAAACATGTCAGTGTTTGGGTATTTCTACTCCATAAGCACTTGTATATGGAAGGGCTGGTTTTGGATATAGAGTATGATCTTTGCTGAATTTGGAAATTTCTAGCTATGAGGAGTGCAGAGACAAAACCCATTGTGTGGCACCACATCCAAATAGATACAAGAAAAAAGGAGAAAAATTGGTGTAGGATTTTAACGGGTGGCACTATAATCCCAAGTAGGAAAAGAATACTCACATATGTATAAAAGTTTTAAGGTTTATTGTAACCATAACAATTATAAAAAGTCTTAAAGATATATTGAAAAGAATTGTATAGTCAACATAGATATGACAGTCTCCCATGTATCAAATATCAGATTGTACAGAGAAACCTATTCAAGTGGCCCATGAGTCGGTAACATAAGTGGAAAAAGAAGTATACAATGGTCTTCCATGTGCAGGGCCAAACTACGGAATCACGGTACCAACAGCTTCTTCAGGGGATCCTATTGGTACTGGCAGATGTATCTTAGCATATGATTACAAATATTTGTGTACATACATATATATGAAAAACATTTTTTGTTGAACATTAAACATATTTTAATAGACAAAATTCATTTGATATTTACACTACCAGGTTTCTCTGTACAATCTAATATTTGATACATGGGAGATTGTCATATCTATGTACAATGTACAATTTTTTAAAATATGTTTAACTGCTTTTTATAATTACTATAAACCTTAAAACTTTTATACATATATAAAGTGGGTACTCTTTTCCTACTTGGGATTATAGTAGCAACTGTTAAAGTCCTACACCAATTTTGCTCCTTTTTTTTTTTTTTTTTTTTTAATTATCTCTAACCAGCCAGGCTGCATGCTCGGATAAGGGTTTGGTAGGGATCTTTTTTTACAGCCGATTTTTCCTGGTGATGGTAGCGGCTTTGCAGTTCGTTTATTTTTTAACGCCCTGTGTGCATGAGGCCTAAAGGTTTTGTAAACTTATATGTGAAGTAAATAATAAGTCATACACGCAGTCATGAGATAAAAGTAAGTCTAATTTTTTTACTGTATGTAATAAATGACAGGTGATATCTATCACTATTTTCCTATTGTGAAATCTTTACCAAAGATTTTTGGTATGCATGCCTTATAGTACTAATATTTTGTAACATTTACATTATCTTTGAATAGAACTTTTTGTAGGTCAGTTGAAGAGCTCGCTCACATGCAGTGAATGCGGATATTGTTCTACTGTGTATGACCCATTCTGGGACTTGTCGCTACCCATTGCTAAGGTAAAAATTGCAGCAATAAATGAATATGTTTATTTTATAGAATGTCAAATACATACCATCCTATTCCTGTAGCTTAAAAAGTCAGTTAGTCTGTATTGCAGGTGAAGTAAGCATTTGTTAAACAGACCATACAATTTACCCTGTAGTGCCTACTACGTGCAGAGATTGCCTGGATTGCTGCAGTTGCCATTTGGAGAAAGACTTCCTAGAGAATGAGATTGATTGCCAGGGGAGAGAAACAAAAAAAGTAATGGTTACCTAAAAAAAAATGTAATACTTACTTACCTAGGTGGATGCAGCATTAATCCAATGCTGCATTTGTCCCCTGCTGCCTCTGCATTGACAACTGAGTGATCAAACCCTGCTAATCACTTAGTTCCCCCCTCTGCTCTTAGCAGAGAGCTGTGACCACCAGTCTGCGTCTCTCTGCTCTGCCCCTTAAGCCCCCACTGGAGCACTGGGATGTAGAGGAGGCAGGGGCTGCTGGCTTAGGCTCTCAGAGGCATGTTGAGAGGCTGAGCCAGCTGCCAGTCCAGTCTGGATCTTTCCCCAAGCCCCGACTGGTTGAGTGACATCAGCCGACAGCGGGTTTTAGATCCACAAGAGGGGTAGGGCCAAAATAGTTTTGGCCATACTTTTGCTTTAAATGCCTGCTATGTGATCAGACTGCTATGGAGGTAGTGAGAGTGACTGCCCTAGAGAGAGACTGTTTTAGGGATAGAGAGACTAACCTGAAAACATAGCCCACACTAGAGTGCTTTCCCCAGAAGAGCCTGCCTGTGATGGACCTAGAGCCAACCCTGACGTGCCTGGTATGTGGAAGAAAACTAGCCTGGAGCACCTGCTATGTGGAAAGAGACTGTCCCAAAATAAGAGAGGTTTGCTTGCCCTGGAGCTAAAGAAACTTCTCCAGATTTTCTGTCCAGTGGGGAAAGGGTTTCCCAGCATGTGGAGCTGTGAAATAAAGCTTCCTAGTCTCCATTTTGTAACGGTCTATGGACATCTTATCCCATGCAACCCCTTAAAGTAGCATAACAGGTTACCACACAACTCCTCAGGTTAATAAAGATAACCACATTTGGCAGTGAGATTGTTATTGCCAAAAATGGGCAGTATGAGCCATCTCCCCCACACCCTGCTCTGCATGGCACCTACTGCCCCCAGGCTGCATAATATCTATTTGGGTGTCTGTGGCTATCGATACACCCTTTCCAACTACAAAACAAAGTAATTTGATATAAAACTATACAAACTAAAGATCACTGTATTGCTCACAGCAGCCAATCAAATTCTAGCTTCACTAATTACAACAGTTTACTGTATTGTCATTCATGTTAGTGATTTGTATGCATGTCTTTTATACAGAAGAGTGTTTCAGAAGTGTCTCTAATGGATTGCATTCGTCTCTTTACCAAAGAGGATGTTTTAGATGGGGACGAAAAACCAGTAAGTGTTGTCTTCAAAGAATTTACCTGCCCCTTCCTACCTCCTGCACATTCTTATTGGCCAATGACTCTGCTTATCCTAGTGGCGGGCCAAAAGAAATGGGGACAGGACAGTGGCAAGTGTCAGACTCATAAATTCCCCCAATTTAATTATTACGCTATGCCACCTGACTTGAGACAATCAAAGTCTTTATATGTGCACCTTCTTGGAGATCCATACCATCTCACCTGAGTGTTTTGCAGTATCCCTTTATTAAAGTAATATTATAGATGTGACAATGCTGTGCTCTGCCAGGGTGTAAAAAGAGTTGTTGACCCAGGATTCTTATTCAGGCATGTTAGGGGCTCCAGGGGGCTTTTGTCATTCAGAGGAAACTGACTTTTCAGTGTCATAATCATTTTGGGAACCTGGAGCCTGGAGATTTTGCAGTGATCTCAGTGGTATGAAATCTTTAGTCCTGGGACTAGGTTTTGCCGACAACCAGCACACTGATGGTGCAGGTGTGTGATGGGATTTTAGGAGAATCCGGACTAGGGTTCTGGGCTCCATGCCAGTAGAGAGGTCTCTGAACAGGAGTATAGATAAGAGCCAGCTGCTAAGAGTATGGACCAAGCTTTTGAGAGGGAGCCTCACTGCTTTTTTGTTTTTTTTTCTTTGGACGGAAGAGCTAAAAACTTTTCTTTTAATCAAATTGTACCAGAAAAGCCCTTAAAGAAGAAAAGTGAGTGGCTTGTCCCTAAAAGCTCTATCATTTGAAGCAAGTTCTCTCACAAAGGGGATACTGGTCAAAAGTACAAAATCTAACGGTATTCATGCATAATAAAGTGTTTGGTTTAGGGTAGACCACAAAGCAGTGTGACTACAGTTTTAATACAATAATGATTGCACAAAATAGTGACCATGTTACCTTTTTTTATTCTGGGGCTCTGGGAATAGAAGTTCTAACCTTTGCCCATAGCAAATGTCGATTTAGTTTTAGTCCTAGTCTTTTGACTAAAATGCCATTTTAGTTTTAGTCATATTTTTTAGTCATCTGAATTGCTTTAGTCATATTTTAGTCTACTAAAATTTCCAGTACGTTTTTAGTTAACTAAAATCTCATACATTTTAGTCAACTAAAATTGAATGTGTTTAGTTAAATTATAATGTATTATGTAAACATTTCTCTAGAATTTCCAAACTCATTATATACTCCTGGAGTAAAAATCTAAAAACATGTGGTATTAACCTTAGCGGTATTCCCGAGTGTGGCTCGGGGTGAATTTTCCATACCAAGAGAGGTAACCCTGAGCCTACAATATAAAACACCAAATTTCCATGCGAAACAATGTACTTCTTTCAGTATCAAAAATCAGATATAATTATACCGCCAGGGAGGTTAAGGTTTGAACATGCACTACAGACACAGATTTAGCCATTGTGATATACTGTATAACGTCTTTATAATTTAAAACCAAGTTTCATAAACAAACAAAAATCTTGCTTTTCGAAAAACAGAAGTGCAACTTTAAAATACAAAAAAAAACAAAAACAAACTGTAAACTCTAACTGTATTGCTATTGCACATATTACCTGAATATATTACCAACATTAAATATTAAAAAATATAAGAAAAGCCTTTTTTTTTAATTTTTTCTTTCAGCAGCTTGGTAGATGCCTCTTACTTATCATTATGCAGTATTGCAATACATGTTTAAACTATAATGTGCTATTATTATAGGCTCTGGATGGAATTGTGTTGCCAATTTAGAAATGGCCAGTAGAGCACTGTTAATTTTGATTTTATTTTTCTATTTAGTTTCAGTCATAGTCTAAATGCCATTTTAGTTTTATTCATATTTTAGTCTTATGACTAAAATGCCAATTTTAGTTTTAGTTGTATTTTATTATCGGAATTGTTTTAGTCGTATGTTAGTCGAATAAAAAAGTGTTCATTTAGTGGACGAAAATGTTTTAGTCGTCAAAATTAATACTAGCAATTGAAGTCATGGCTCTGGTTTTTCCCATGGGAGAATGTAGTTGTGCCAATAACCTCACGTGTATAATATATACATAAGTCAAAGCCTTATAATTTTATTTTTTACTTTACATTTAGTATATCATTACTGCTAATAAAAAGTTAATGCTGAGTTAGTTTCAGAGTCTTTCTGTAACTTCTTTTTTTTTTAATTCTTTGCCAGACATGCTGTAGATGTAAAGTTCGGCGAAAGTGTATCAAGAAATTTACCATTCAGAAATTTCCCAAGATCCTTGTACTTCGTATCCTTTTCATGTGACTTTTTGTAGTTTTATTATTTTTATACACCAAACATCACCTAATGCCAGATTAATTTTTTTCTCAAACAGCATCATGAACTACCACTGAAATGTCAGATTGAAGCTTTGGTTTGTATGTGATAACTATCAC
Organism: Aquarana catesbeiana; assembly: GCF_042186555.1. NCBI lineage: Eukaryota > Metazoa > Chordata > Amphibia > Anura > Ranidae > Aquarana > Aquarana catesbeiana. The sequence continues at coordinate 118,512,160 of NC_133333.1, read as the reverse complement.
ATATAAGTAGTACAAACAGCTACTTAAAGCAGGCCTAGAAAAAAAAGTTTGTCATCTGTATGCCTGCTATGTAATGAGAAAGTGTAACACACATGGGTAGGTATTATCTCTTGCAGACATCACACTCTCCCTGACAAGTATTCTTATTATACAGGATTTATATTGTGCCAACAGTTAGATTTCTTCATCCTCATTTCACTCCATAAGGCTGGTGCCATCTTTAAAAAGGCAAAGGGTTGAGCATCTACTTCTAAATTAAGATGTCAGAATAGGGAACACATAATTATGTAATTCCCACTAGCTGGACAGTAGTCTTTATTTCTTTGTATTCATGTTGTCTCACGCATCTATTTTTTGCATATGCCCATATGCTATAATTGTGTTTACATGAGCACCTGCCTATACCCCAGTACAGCCGCACAGAGCCATTCATAGCTGTGGATGGCTGTATGCAGCACCTTGGGAATTACGCCAGAATTTACATTACACAGGCTCAGATGTTCGCATACAGGAGGCCCAATGGTTATTGATCGAATAGCAAGTACAGAAATATGCAATGCATTCTATGAATAGGTGGTGGAGATCCTGTCATTCATCCACTCCTTCATTCACAGATTGCAGTGCATTGTGGGAGAACAGTATTATGAGATCACTGAATGATGGAGAGGACGGAGGGGGATGGGCAAGCACTGCAACTCTTCACATTAGCAGTGGCTGCTGTTACCCCACATAGCAACCATTGGATATCAGCTCAAAGCAATATCTGGCAGTTATGAAGGTGGCATGAAGGAAAGATTTTTCTTGAAGCAGCTGCCTGTGTGATATGGGATACACCACATCACAGGAACATGTAACGTGTTTGTATCTCCAAAAACAAGTTGCTAAACTTCAGCTTTAAGCGGTAAATTAAAAAAAATGTATATGCTATATTTCATATTTAGCTAACTAAAAATGTTCATGCATTTTGTAGTCTTGAATATGATAAATGAAGATGAGAGATATAGATATAGATATATATATGATACTGTATGTTGTGACCTGTCAGGAATCTGTTCAGTGTTAATTTACCAGTAGGTCTGCTTAAGACATTTTTACACACAAGCTGAATTCTCAACTCAAAGAGCTTATATCATATTCATGAAGCTGCAGTTTCTCTTCCTTAACTTTAACCCTTTACAGATCTTAAGCGTTTTTCTGAAGGACGCATAAGAAGTGGCAAGCTTTCCACATTTGTGAATTTCCCTCTTCGAGATTTAGACTTACGTGAATTTTATGCAGAACACAGCAGTACGTTTTTTTTTTTACTTCTATATTCTTCATAGGTCCTACTGTGTAGACTTGGTTCTTCCTTTAAAGTTAGATACTAAATATGTGATGTTATAGATTGAAAGGTCTATATACACAATTATGTACCAATTATGCATTGTTTTGAGTGTACAGAAATAAGTGCCTCCTGACTATTAATTATGTTTTTTTCCTTTTTCTCTTAAAGAAAACCCTGTCATCTTGCCCATTCAGGGTAAAGTGACAGGATCAGTGATCCCCACCTGCCTCTGGATCCCCTGCTGAGCGGGCGGCCTGATACCTTGTGAATACAGGAAGTCGGCTGCTCAGCAAAGGCACCATTCAGAAAATTCTTTATATTTTCTGAATGAATGAAAAGCATTCTCTGATTGGACAAGGTGGAGATCTTGACACAGCCAGAGAAAGGGAAAAAAAAAAAATCTGACAGGGGAGTTCAATTCTTCCCTATTCTATCCAAAACAAAACTAAAAAAAAAAAAAGGATTTGATTATATGTATATATTAAAGAGACATGTATATTTTAAAATGGTGGACACTCATTATCTGCAAGCATTTCACAAATATTTCACAAATTAGCGAGATAATCGTGAAAGTTATGGGCCAATATAGACAATTGATGAATTTAAAGTGGTTGTAAACCTCAGACATGAAATATGAACAAATCGCATCCCTCTATAGTATGTACTTGTCTCAATTAAGTGCACAAGTCACAAGGGGGTGGGCTCTCCGGGTGATGTCATTGGATGGCCATGCCCCATGGCTACATAAGATGTCGGACAGCGGGGGACGTCACAACGAAGGAAGACAGCATCAGGACAAGAGTGGACTCTTTTTTGTTTTTAGCGGGTAACCAGTGGCAAGTAAGAAGACAGCGGAGAGACGGCGACAGTAGAAGATGGCTCGGGGAGAAGACAGAGCTATTTTTTAAAAAAAAGGACATGTCAAAAACCGGCTTTTTTTTTTTTTTTTTTTTTTTAACATTTCACTGCTTTTTTGGTAAAAAGGTAGGGGTACGATGTACCTGATACCAATTCACATAGGGGTGGTCCGGGATCTAGGGGCCCCCTTGTCAAAGACCCTGACAACCATCGGCCAGGGTTGTCGGGAAGAAGCCCTTGTCCCCAACAACATGGGGGGTGGGTGCCCCAAAGCACCCACCCCCGATGTTGAGGGCATGCGGTCTGGTATGGTTCGGGGGGGGGGGGGCGCTCGCTCGTCCCCCCTCTTACCTGACCTGCCAGGCTGCATGCTCGGATAAGGGTCTGGTATGGATTTTGGGGGGGGATCCCTCAATTTTTTTTTTTTTTTAATGTTGGCGTGGGGGTGTCCCCTCCAAATCCATACCAGACCGAAGGGCCTGTTATGGACGGGGGGACCCCACGTTGTTGTTGTTTTCGTGAATTTTTTTTTTTTTTTTTTTTTTACTTTTAGCTGTCAGCAAGGAATCCCGCTGACAGCTGATGACTCATCTGTTGCTAAGGACGTGGCGGCTGGCTTCCCGACCCGCTCCTTAGCAACCAGCTATATACAGTGAATGTAAAAAAAGGACACAAATCGCAGTAAGGCTGGATTCACACCTATGCATTTTTAGTGCTTTTTGCATTTTGCCGATTTGCACTACAGAACATGTTCCATGTTAGATGGACTGTAGTGAAAATCTGCGAAATGCAAAAAAGCACTAAAAATGCATAGGTGTGAATCCAGCCTAAAAACGCAGTACTTACGTTTTGGATGCGGGTCCTTTGAAGTCTATAACATGCAAAATGCTGCCCTGACCCTTTCCAAAAACGCAGAGGCACAAAAATGTGTTGATGTGAACATGTTCCATAGGAAACCATGTTAAAGAAAAAAAAAATTCCCTGCACTTCTGCAAAATGCAAAAATCATCAAACGCATTAGTGTGAATGGAGCCTAAGGGGTTGCGTTACTAAAACTGGAGAGTTTAAAATCTGGTGCAACTGTGCATTGTAGTCAGTCAGCTTCTAACTTCAGCTTGTTCAATTAAGCTTTGATAAAAAAACCTGGAAGCTGATTTGTTTCTATGCAGTGCTGCACCAGATTTGGCATTCTCCAGTTTTGGTAAATCAACCTATAAATGTAATTTCTGTCTGCTTTGTTCCTCTGCTATCGGCATGAATCACTTCTGACAGGTTTTCCTGACACAAAGAGAAAAAAAAGATGACCGGAGGAATCTCCAGCACACAGCCTGTGATTGACAGCCTCAGCTCTGTTCCTGTGTGCTGTGAATAGGGGGTTGTGTCCTTTCCCTCCAATGACCATTCCCTCCACAGAGCTCTGCAGTGTGTATCAGCTATCTGCCCCCTATTTTCTGAAAGAACAGACAGGCTTTATAAATTCTGCACTTTGGCTATAGAGAAGAGGACTGCAGATAAACAGGAACAACATATGTAGGAGGATTTTTTGATCTGTGTATCACTGGGGGCCAATCGCTTCACTGAGTATATGTAGGGGTTTACAACCACTTTCAGTAAAATTGTCCATGCTCATTCTTGTATTCTACATTGTACCCCATTGCTAACAGAGATACGTAAAGCACTCTGAATTATAACATGTTTTTGTTGGATACAAACATGCATGTTGATAACAGCTTTGGGGGAGAAATTAGGTCTTTCACCTACTGGATCATTACCAATACTATCAGCAACTGTTCTGATGTATAAGTAGCTCTAGCTGTGCTTTATACTTTAATTGTCCCTTTACCAGTAATCTTACCATTATCCTTCCACTAGATTTTGTTTGACATTTACCTTGTTTCTGATGCTAGAGTTTTTTTAGACTTTTTTTTCTAATATTAGCTTGTTACATTTTGTTTTTGCAGCTCAAGCTACATACAGTCTGTATGCTGTATCCAATCATTCGGGTACCACCATGGGGGGCCATTATACTGCTTACTGCAAAAATACAAACAATGGAGAGTGGTACACATTTAATGACTCAAGGTAATGATAAAAGTGTAAACCATCTTTTCTTGGTTCTTAGCTTTTTTTTTTTTTTTTTTTTTTTTTTTTTTTTTTGATATTCACATTTAACTGAAATAAAACAATAAAACTCCCTATCATTTACTTTGCAAAGTGAACATTTACAGGAACTTAGCAGATTGAAGTTGTTTAGAGTGCTCATCTGAGTGTCCAGAGCAGCCTTTTTAAACCAGGGTGCCTTTTGGGCTCTTCAGGGTTTCCTTGGCAAAATGCTTAAAAATTGCCAAAAGCCAGCAAGTGGATCAAGTCTACCTGTTTGGCACACAGGTTTTTTAATGAGCAGCATTACAACCGGCCGCCGGTGTCCTAACAACCAATCATGTCATTGATTCATAAAGAGCATGTTGGGTGTGCCTTGTTTGCCCCGTCCCTGCCCCTCTTTGTAACCACTGGGGTCACATTAACTGAGGGAGAAAAACACTGAAAAGTACCAGTGTGTGAAAGTGTATTTGCTTTGCAAGAATAATGTTGGGTGTCCTACATGTGTGAATGTTGCCCTGTTATGTAAAACTATTTGTTTAGGTTTTGCATTTTAAAATTGGGTATCTGCTGAATTTTAAAGGGTGCTGCAAATGGGGGAAAAAAAGGTTGAGAAACACTGGTCTAGAGTGCTCTGTGTAAGTCAAATTTGAGAGAAGCTCACTATAAGTTTGTTATGCGTTCCCATTCACATAGCCTCCCTAAAACATTTTTTTGTAAACTTATTCTTACCTTTTTAGATGTTTTTTTAGGAGCAGGCGTCATGGCAGACTGCTTGCATTTCTGAATAAGTTCAGAGTGAGTCTGTCCCAATATAGAGGCCACGTTAAACTGGTGAACACAGAATCTGGTGCAGCTGTGTATAATAACCAATCAACTTCTAACTTCAGCTTGTTCAATTAAGCTTTGACAAAAAAAAAAAAAAAAAAAACTAGAAGCTGATTGGTCACTATGCACATCTGCACCAGAATCTGTGTTCACCGGTTTTAGTGAATCTCCCCCACAGTGTCCAGATCTAGTTTGTAACTGATTATGAGATCTGCCGGCAGCGGAACAGCCATGGTCAATTATGGCAAACACAGCTTCCCAGCCCCCTCATTAACATAGAGACCTTAGTAGGATTTTTCAGTGCTGGAGTTATCAAAAAGAGCGTCTACAATGGTAAGCAGCAATTTTTAAATATTTTTGCTTAGTTATGCTATGTGAATAGGGACATGTAACAAACCTAAAGTAGGTGTTATCTGCATTTGTCTGCAAAAGTGGAAATACACGTTAAGCTCTAAAACAAATCCTTCCTAAAAGAGGACGCCACAAGGTGACCGATGTCTTTGTTAGGATAAAGGAAAACATTTTAGGGTTTCTCAAATTAGATGAATTTTGTTAATAAGATTCTGACTTTAGGGCTTAGCTGCGCCAAATGTCATCTCCTGTCTAAAGGGAGCGCCACAGTGGTTATAAGGGCATACAGTGCCTTGAAAAAGTATTCACACCCCGTGACATTTTCCACATTTTGCCATGTTACAACCAAAAACGTAAATATATTTTATTGGGATTGTATCTGATAGACCAACACAAAAGTGGCAAATAAGTGGAAGGAAAATGATAAATGGTTTTCAAAATGTTTTACAAATAAATATCTAAAACGTGTGGCGTGCATTTGTATTCCGCCCCCTTTACTCTGATACCCCTAACTAAAATCCAGTGGAACCAATTGCCTTCAGAAGTCACCTAATTAGTAAAGAGTCCACCTGTGTGTAATTTCATCTCAATATACATACAGCTGTTCTGTGAAGCCCCCGGAGGTTTGTTAGAGAACCTTAGTGAATAAACTGCATTATGAAGGCCAAGGAACACACAAGACAGGTCCAGGATAAAGTTGTGGAGAAGTTTAAAGCTGGGTTAGGTTAGAAATTATAGCCTAAGTTTTGAACATCTCACAGTGCACTGTTCAGTCCATCATCCAAAAATGGAAAGAGTATGCATAGCACAACTGCAAGCCTACAAAGACATGGCCATCCACCTAAACTGACAGGCCGGGTAAAGAGAGCATTAATCAGATAAACAGCCAAGAGGACCATGATAACTCTGGAGGCAAGATTTGTGGAGTGCACGACTAAAAGTTGTTCTGTGGACAGATTCTCCCACCTGAGCTGTGGATCTCTTCAGCTCCTCCAGAGTTACCATGAGCTGCTGCTTCTGAGAAGCCATGTGGGGACACAGCAAACATGTGGAAGAAGGTGCTATGGTTAGATGAGACCAAAATTGAACTTTGTGGACTAAAAGCAAAACGTGTGGCAGAAAACTAACACTGCACTTCACCCTGAACATGCCATGGGGATGCTGTCTTCAGCAGGGACAGGGAAGCTGGTTGGAGTTGATCGGAAGATGGATGGAGCCAAATGCAGGGCAATCTTAGAAGAAAACCTGTTAGAGTCTGCAAAAGGCTTGAGACTGGGGTGGAGGTTCACTTTCCAGCAGGACAATGACCCTAAACACACAGCCAGAGCTACAATGGAATGGTTTAGATCAACGCATATTCATGTGTGACAATGGCCTAGTCAAACTCCAGACCTAGATCTAATTAAGAATCTGTGGCAAGACTTGAATTGCTGTTCACAGACACTCTCCATCCAATCTGACAGAGCTTGAGCTAGTTTGCAAAGAAGAATGGGCAAAAATGTCACTCTCTAGATGTGCAAAGCTGGTAGAGATATACCCAAAAAGACTTGCAGCTGTAATTGCAGTGAAAGGTGGTTCTACAAAGTATTGACTCAGAGGGGCTGAAAAAAAATTGAAAACCATTTATCATTTTCCTTCCACTTCACAATTATGTGCCACTTTCAGTTGGTCTATCACATAAAATACATTTATGTTTGTGGTTGTAACCTGAAAAAATTTGGAAAATTTCAAGGGGTATGAATACTCTTTCAAGGCACTGTATGCTGTTTGGACATGCAGAAGGTTTTTGGTGGAACTACTAGTGTCAGCCTACATAGAAAAGGTAAACTAGTTTCAGAGGAGTGCAAAGAGAAGGTTTTTAATCTAATAAAGGTAAGAGGTGATGTCCTGCGACGTCTGGTCTTGGGGCCGCTTCACACCACAATTACAATTTATGCATTCTGGATACGTTTCTTCAAGCCCATTTTGGTGCGTTAACCCCCCTCCCCCACCCCCTTTTTTTTCTTCATCTCAATTCAGGGCACATGTGTTCTGTTGCAATTTTTGATGCTTACCAGTGTGTTCTGGTGCATTTTTGATGCATTTTGCTGCATTCCAGATACACTCCACACAGATGAAAAAATGCAGCATGTTCTACTTTTGTTGATTGCATTGGTGTGAACTAGGGCCATTGGAATACATAGAAAACACTGTGCATGAGTTTTTGATGCAAAATTACAAAAGCAATGGACCTCATCTGGTGTGAACCAGCCCTTATACAGGCCTTTATCTTTTAAATGTAAAAAAAAACATGTTATTTACCTTTTTAAAAGCCTCCCTTGTGTAGACTTCCAAAAACCCAAAGGCTGCTGCTGCTGCCATCTTGGATGTGATGTCAGCAGCCACAGTAGATTCAGAGCTGTGACTCAAATGACACTATAGTATTCAGGGCAGTTTTTTCCACTGGGCATGCTGGGCAGTTGCCCGGGGGCCCCACTTGCCTGGAGGGCCCCATCCAGGGCCGATCCTCAGCGCTGCAATCTGCTGCTTAAGTTGACTAGCTGCACTGGTTGCTCACTTGCTAGAATCGCCGGCCGCCCGGTGTCTAGCTAGCAACCAGTGACGTCAGAGTCTGCGGCCACCCCAGCATTCATAGCGCGCCGCGGCCGCCCCTAGCGGCTAGTGAACAAGCTCCGCCCACCTCTGCCATGTTCTTCAGACAGCGTGGAGAGGGAGCAGAGTGGAGACAGCCCTGATTGATAGCTGCCACTGCCTTGCTGCTGTGAGTGACACACTGTACTGCACCAGGCTGGCGGCCTCAAGTAAGTCTAACACTGTCTACTTAAGTAAGTTCAAGTTGTGCATCAAACACAGCCACTGTCTGTGCCCATCAAACGCTGCCACTGTGCCCATCAAACGCTGCCACTGTGCCCATCAAACGCTGCCACTGTGCCCAACAAAAGTTATATTGTCCAAACGTTGTGTTAATGCTTAAACACTGATTTTGTTGGAAGTACCAATAAATATAGCCTTATTGATAATTTGCAGTTTTATTCTCGTGCGTGATTGTGTAGACAAGGCCCCAGTGCACTGTATTGCTGGGGGGCTATAATGCTCTTAAGATGGCCCTGATAGTATTCCCCTTCCCTTTTTCCCTGAACACTACATAACAGATTATGTGCAGATTTGAGGAGCTCCTGGACCAGTACAGACAAAATTGAAGCCCAAAAGAAAAGGGCTATGATATGCACCTTTAGGGTGAGTTGTGCTGGGAAATTTACTTTCTAGAGTGTCAATTCCCTAGCAAGTTAAAAGGCATATTGCAAGCCAATAAAAAAAAAAGCTTATGGAAAGAAAAATAAGGAAATCTCACTTCTGATACTTTGCAACTGCACAGTAAATGTACTGTAAACACCATAGGCACGTTTACAGTGCATTTCAATAGAAGTGAATGGAGGCAGTTGCAAAGCATCAATGCCTTCTAAACTCTGCAGGCAGCGTTATTTTTGTCTTGCCACAATGCAAAGCAATGCTAACGCTGCAGTGCGAACACCTCCATCTGTTCCCTATTGTAACAATTCTGTGTGGCATTGATAGGCATTTAGGAAACATTAAAAACGTGACCCAACCGCCTACTTCCATCGTCTGTGTGAGAGCCCTTACAGTCGTTTGCTTGCAGACAATCTGTGTCCAATCATTCCCAGGTAATTGATGCATGTTCCATTACATGCAAACAGCCTCTAATGGCCGGGTCTCCCCGAGTTTGGAGTCCCTAGCCCCAATGAGCTCCGAGCGGGTCCCGCTGAAAGCTGACCAGTTTTCCTATAGACTTCAATGTTAATTGCTGGTTGGGAGAGGGAGGTCTGCCGGGTCATGCCTACCACCACGGCCAAAGAAACCACCATTCGGGGTACTCTTAGAGGAGCCCTTGGCTCTTCTACGAGCACTCCGAGTGGTGACGGCACACTTTCCTAGGGCCGCAAGCGGGCCACGCAAGCCTTCCATTGCTTTGAATGGGGCTTATGACCTACAGCCATTTGTAGGAAACCCTGCTTAGTCTTCCACGGGTAATTGCAATTGGGCCTACTCACAGGTGTGAATGGTAAGAGGTTTGTTCACACACAGACATTTTCTTATAAAACAAGAAAATACTCTGTATTGCAACATTTTATACTTAGTTAACAGTTTTGTCTTTTCCTTCTTAGGGTTACCGCAATGTCTTCCAGCCAGGTGAAGAGCAGTGATGCCTACGTTTTATTCTATGAGCTATCAGGACCTTCATCCAGGATGTAGACTTTAAACCACTAACGAATGTAGTGGAGATACAATTGCATCAGATGTGAAAACTGTTCAGAAGGGTCATAAGAACCTTTCATTTATGCTGCAGTGAGCTAAAATAATCATTTTTAATGTACACCAGCATTTCATACAGTCACTAATTGCCTTAAGTAATCATCTGAAGAACTATGGCCTTAAATTGATATAAAAATACCAGTGGTTTGGTTAATGGTGCAGGAAACACTGAAAGAAAACCAGCTTTGTCCATCAGTATTCAATTACATCTATACCCAAGTCTTTATAACCAGTAAGAACATAAGTAAACCAGTATGGGGAACCCCCAGCTGTTTTTGCACAATACTGAAACTCCAGGTATGCATGTTGCTGCTCTTACCATTTGAGTGTTATGGTAGAAGGAATCCTAAGAAGTGTTTTGGGAAAGTCCTTTCAGAAGTCAGGATGAAAACTGCTCAGGAAAGAATCTTATATGTCCTTCTACATTACGACAAAATGTTTTTATGTATTTTTTTGGTTGCTGTCACAAAAATTATCAGTTACTGGGGTGGCCTGCTAAATAAGGTGGCCCCTTGTATGAAGAATTGTAACATGGAGAGTGTTGTTTCTTGAAGTGAATAAGAGCAATGTATTTGTACACATAGCGAGACAGTCACTGCTGTATATAATTTGGAGTGCTGTGTATTTCTTATATCTAATATGTCTCGGTAGGAGTTCTCAGCTTAGGTAGTGTTACCATGATAGAATATGAAATACAATAGGCTGCTTTCCTGGACAGAGTGTGGAGTGGCAGAAGTGGTCACTCAGAATTTCTCTCTAGAACAGGGTGTCTGACAAGGCTTCTTCTAATATCTTTGGGGGCCACAAAAATGAAATCTTTGCACTGCTAAGTTTTTACTGCTTAAGAGGTGTGTGGTGTTCACAACAGTATTCAGAAGATGTACTGAAGGACTTAGGCTATTTAGCAGTTTTTTACTTTTATAATTGTTTTTATTATTATTATTATTATTATGCAAATACCAAAGCTAGTGCAGTGTAACATTTAGTCATAATTTATTTGAAAGTACTGTATATGAAAGTTGACATTTTAAAGCAAAATTGCAGTCAAAACATTTTTACTTTGAGTGAAATTTGAGTGGACATAGCTTGGGACCTCTTTCAGAATGAAATGCTGACTCTTGACGGCCCACCTAAAAAATTGTATACAGCCAGACAAGACCTTACACATGCCATGGCTTGTTGAATTGATAGGGTCACCGCTTGTCAAACTTGCCCATACAAGTCTATTGGACTGCGACGCAACTGCAAAGTCAAGCTCTTGTCTTGAGGTTGCTGCACCTTCGCTTCATTCAAAACTGTTGTTTGTAAAGGAAACAAAGCAGGCACTAAGGAGGTGGCTCTAGCAGGGGTATGCAATTAGCAGACTTTCAGCTGTTGCAGAACTACAAGTCCCATGAGGCATAGCAAGACTATGACCCAGAGGCATGATGGAACTTGTAGTTTTGCAATAGCTGGAGGTCCACTAATTGCAAATCCTTGTGTCTAGTTTGAACCAAGATTTTCCCTCACTGATTTACACCCAATACCTAGACTGAAAGTGAAAAAAAATCTTTTCAATGGGGGCACATACAGCAGGGAAAAATTTATCCAGCCCTTTTCCACTCTATCCACAACTAAGATAAAAAGTTTTGTCTGGAGTTAAGCTGTAGGTAGCTACTGATTAATAAGAGTTAAAGGGGCTGTCTACTCTGAATGATTTTTTTAGTTTGTAATGTTGTTTATTGGTAGGGCATAGCAGACCTCTAGGTAGCAGCACTCTGCATAGGAGACTGGATACTAAAGAAAAAAGGTTGTACGATAGCACTACCTTCGAAAGGAGGGGTAAGCCTTAGTTTTAGATAAGTGTCCCAGGTATTCAAACACAGGTCTACATTTTGCTATGAAAAGAATAAGAATACATATTTTTTAAGTTTTCCTTTTATGAAGTATGCAGTCAGAGACTAGCTTCTATTTCTGGACTAGCCATTGAGGTATCCATCCTTGTTCTAACTCTTAAGCCAGCCATAGACTGTTTGAATCTCAGCCGATTCCTGCTGATTCGAACCATGTATGGGCAGGCTGAATGTATGCAAATTGATGGATCAATCAACTTGGGTACATCCAGCCTACCAGATTTTACGTGTGATTATAGCCATTAGCAATAATCGCTGTCTTTTCCCGGCAGGGATGGCTTCCGCCGCCCTCCCCCACCAGGAGAACACAATGGCTCCATGGGAGGGATTCCCCTGTCAACACTGTCTGCGTTGATATGGGAATCAAGCAAATTTCTTTCCCATGGTTGCAGGAAAGAAATGTGCTCAGTCTGTGACCTGCCTTATACAGAATACCTTGCTAAACTCTGCTACCTGGAGTCTGCATCTGGACTGAGGTGGTCTTATAGTTCATAATGGTCTGCAGTGTCCCATTTATTTTATTCTCACTGTTTGTTTCCTCTGCCACGTAATAAACAAAAAACATTATTACTCCTCAGTGAGGACCTGCACCTCCACTCACAATTGTGTATCCACCGCCACAAAGTTGCACATAAATCTGATTACCAAATCTTCTGACCCCTCCCTATATAAGTGAGGTCAGACAATACTGGGAGCTTCCACAGTCATCCTTCTCTAGTGATCCACTTCTTTCTCTTTGCAAATTACATATGATTCCCTGGGAGTGAGGATATTTCTATACGTTGATCATCGGAGGAGGAAGTAGGTGGAAGATTGCAGTATCATTTGGCCAGTTTTGTCGCTACACAAGCATTGCCTAACCTCACATATAGGGATCAGATTATTCAGTAAGTGGCTCTGTGGGTAATTTGATGGTGGTGGATAAAGAAAAGGCACTGTTTAGTTCTGTTTTAGTTCTATAAGTGGAATTATGTGGACTCTTTGCACTGAGGACTGATAATGTTTTATGTTTATTATATGTATTTATCCATTAGAGTATTAGTCATTAGAACATTGGCTTTGGAAAATAGAGTGCTGCTTTATTTTAACTAATTTTGCAGATATTGGCAATTCACCTACTATGCATTGTACTGGTAAAGAGGTCCAAGGACTCCTCCACTTTCAGCAGTGTTAGAAAAAAAATTGTGCCCTCATGAGATTGCATGTTTGTTGTTCAGGGTCATGTATGTATTCTATGCAAGTATGTTATGTGATAGGTTGTATGTATAGCTTTTTATTTTATTACTAACATGTTGTTGAACTAGCGTCAAACCAGCTACACACCTCTTAGGCATTGAAAACGTTCTGTCTTCCCCAGACCCCTTTCAGGCCACACTAAGCTGGTGCTTACCGTGTAAGTGTGTAGAATGTGAAATGAGTACTTTGTTAACCTAAGGACCCTATGTGTTCTATGCAAATGTAAATATCCTAATTAAACTCCATATTGCAAGCAGAACTGACTCCTGTGTTTATTTGGATATGGATCTCAGTTCAGTCCCTCAACCTTATATATATTCTTAATTCATTAAAGTTGATCTTGCTAGCTATTTCTGGTTTTATTACAAGCGCAGTCTGCCTTTTGTATCCGGTTTTGGCTACTGTCTTCTGCAGTTTGACAGATAGTCGCTGTCAGCTATTCTCCGGCTGCCACACTGACAGAGGAGCGCTGCAGAGCCGCTAACCTATAGGTATCCCACTGTAGCATCAATTCACAAAGACTTATGTGCAGATGATGATTATCACAGTATGTTCAGTTCACAATTCTAACCCTGAACCCAAAATGAAACATTAAATGTATTAATATAACCCTAATATCTTATAAAAAGATTTGAATTTGATTTCAAAAGCTTTTTTCAATACGGTATTTTAAAATCTACAGCTTTCATTAAAATATTAAAAACAAATAAAAACTAATATAAAGGTGCACTGTCCCTTCTAAAAAAAATAGGGCTCACAATATAAGATTATAAATAAAAAATAGAATAATATAAAATATAAAAATAACTTCCGGCATATAATTCTATAAATACAGTGCTTAATAAATATATATGTGTGTGTGTGTATGTATGTATATATGTGTGTGTGTGTATGTGTATATTTATTTATTTATTTATTTATTTATTTATTTAGTATGTGTGTGTGTATATATAGCAAAAGTATTGGTTTAGTAGTGTGTCTATGGGAATGTTTGACTATTCTTCCAGAAGCACATTTGTGAGTTCAAGCACTGATGTGGATGAGAAGGCCTGGCTCAAGGTGTCCGCTCATCCCAAAGGTGCTCTATTGGGTTGAGGTCAGCACTCTGAAAGGTCAGCAAAATGAAATGAAGTACATAGTTACATAGTAGGTGAGGTTGAAAAAAGACACAAGTCCATCAAGCCCAACCTATGAGTGTGATTATATGTCAGTATTACATGGAATTTCACATCCTTGCTGCTCCTACAGTAAAGAACCCTCTACGTAGTTTAAGGTTAAACCTTTTTTCTCCTAATTTTAATGGGCGGCCATGTGTCTTGTTAAACGCCCTTCCGCGAAAAAGTTTTATCCCTATTGTGGGGCACCAGTATGATATTTGTAAATTTAAATCGTATCCCCTCTCAAGCGTCTCTTCTCCAGAGAGAATAAGTTTAGTGCTCGTAACCTTTCCTCATAACTAATATCCTCCAGACCCTTTATTAGCTTTGTTGCCCTTCTTTGTACTGGCTCCATTTCCAGTACATCCTTCCTGAGGGCTGGTTCCCAGAACTGGACAGCATACTCTGGGTGCGGCCGGACCAGAGTCTTGTAGAGCGGGAGAATAATTGTTTTATCTTTGGAGTTGATCCCATTTTTAAAGCGTGCCAATATTCTGTTTGCTTTGTTAGCAGCAGCTTGGCATTGCATGCCATTACTAAGCCTATCCTCTACTAGGACCCCCAGGTCCTTTTCCAGCCTAGAATCCCCCAGAGGTTCTCCCCCCAGTGTATAGATTGCGTTCATATTTTTGCCACCCAATTGCATTATTTTACATTTTTCTACTTTAAACCTCATTTGCCATGTAGTTTCCCACCCCATTAATTTGTTCAGGTCTTTTTGCAAGTTTTCCACATCCTGCAGAGAAGTTATTGCCCTGCTTAGCTTAGTATCGTCCGCAAATACAGAGATTGAACTGTTTACCCCATCCTCCAGGTCATTTATGAGCAAATTAAATAGAATTGGTCCCAGCACAGAACCCTGGGGGACCTCACTACCCACCCCTGACCAATCTGAGTCCTCCCCATTTATCACCACCCTATAACTCGCCCTTGTAGCCAGATTTCAATCCATGTACTCACCCTATGGTCCATGCCAACGGTCCTTATTTTGTACAGTAATCGTTTATGGGGAACTGTGTGAAATGCTTTTGCAAAATCCAGATACACCACGTCTACGGGCCTTCCTTTATCTAGATGGCAACTCACCTCCTCATAGAAGGCTAATAGATTGGTTTGGCAAAAATGATTCTTCATGAATCCATGCTGATTACTGCTAATGATACCGTTCTCATTACTAAAATCTTGTATATAGTCCCTTATCCCCTCCAAGAGCTTGCATACTATTGATGTTAGGTTAACTGGTCTGTAATTCCCAGGGATGTATTTTGGGCCCTTTTTAAATATTGGTGCTACATTGGTTTTTCTCCAATCAGCTGGTACCATTCCAGTCAGTAGACTGTCAGGAAAAAATTAGGAACAACAGTCTGGCAATTACATGACTGAGTTCCCTAAGTACCCTCGGATGCAAGCCATCTGGTCCCGGTGATTTATCAATGTTAAGTTTCCCAAGTCTAATTTTAATTCTGTCCTCTGTTAACCATGGAGGTGCTTCCTGTTATGTGTCTTGAGGATAGACTGCAGTTTTGGTTACTGAAGCCCCTCAATTCCCTCGTGAAGACTGAGGAGAAGAATAAAATCAATACCTTCGCCATCTCCCCATCCTTTGTAAACAAACAGATGTCCTTCCTCATTCTTTATGGGGCCAATATGGTCTGTCCTCCTTTTTACTGTTTACATACTTAAAGAATTTCTTGGGATTGTTTTTGCTTTCCCCTGCTATGTGTCTTTTGTGTTCTATCCTAGCTGCCCTAATTGCACCCTTACATTTCTTGTTGCATTCTTTATAAAGTTTGAATGCTGATGATTATTATACAGGATTTATATAGCGCAGACAGTTTACGCATCGCTTATGATCCCTCAACCTTGTATTTTTTTTAAGGCATTCTCCTTTGCTTTTATATGTATTTTTACATTGGAAATAAGCCATCCAGGACTTTTGTTCGCTCTTTAAATTTATTACCCAATGGGATGCATTGGCTAATGCCCTTATTTAATATGCTCTTAAAGCAAATCCATCTCTCCTCCGTGTTCTTTGTTCCTAAGATTTTATCCCAATTCATGCCTTCTAGCAAGGTTCGTAGGTTAGGGCAGTGGCTCTTTTGAAATTCAGTGTCTTTGTATTCCCCTTATGTTTCCTATTTGTGTGATCTATACTGAAGCCAGTTGACCTGTGATCGCTGTTTCCTAAATTGCTCCGTATTTCCACATCCGTGATCAGGTCTGTATTGTTGGTAATCAGTAGATCCAGTAACACTTTATTTCTAGTTGGTGCGTTTACCATCTGAACCATGAAATTGTCCTGCAAGACATTTAGGAACTGGCGAGCCTTAGACGATGCGTGGTTCCCTCCGCCCAGTCTGTCTGGATAATTAAAATCCCCCATTATGATAACACTATCTACCTTGCTGCTAATCCAACTTGTGGTAGGAGATCCGTATCCCCCTCCTCCCTCATGTTAAGGGGCCTATAGCATACTCCCAGTATTTTCCCCTTAGCTTCATCCTTCTGGAACTCTACCCATAAGGATTCCACCTCTTCCCTAGCTCCCTTAGTGATGCTATCTCTTACATTCACTTGTACATTATTCTTGATATATAGGCATACCCCTCCCCCTTTTTTACCCTCTCTATCCCTGCGATAAAGGTTATACTTGTAAATGGTTGCCAGCCAATCATGAGAGCTGTTGAACCAGGTCTCTGAAATTCCCACAAAATCTAAATCCTCCTCCTACAACAGTATCTCTAGTTTACCCATCTTGTCTGCCAGGCTTCTGGCATTGGTGAACCTGCCATGTAGTTTAGACCAGTCGCATACTAACCTCTTATTGGGTGTTCTGAGATTGCAACTAGTACTTGTTACTATACTTACCTTGGGTTTATGTGCTTTAGTCAATCTACCACTAATGCCCACAATACTACCCTCTGGAATATGTTCCACGCTGACTATCTCTACCTCTGGGCCCTCCACGCTGACTATCTCTACCTCTGGGCCCTCCCCCCCCCCACCCCCCGTCACCTAGTTTAAAAACCCCTCTAACTACCCCGCTAACCCTTCTGAGTAATGAAAGAGTCTATTTTTTTTTTTTTTAATTATGCTGGCTTGAGGTGTATTTGTGTCTTGTGACATGGTAATTAAGCCAGACATACTGTACATGGACTGAAATGTGCCAGGTTTAGCAGGGACCAGTAGATTGACTTCTATACAACCGCCTGTCTGATTTTTGCTTCTCCATCAGTGCTATAGCCAGCAGCACTGATCAGTGTACTCTGACAGTGGGGAAGTCTCCCACTGTCAGAATACAAAAGCGCAGCGGGGAGGATTCCCCCATCCACCTCGAATGTGTAGATGGGGGAATCAAGTATTTGTTTTTTTTTTTTTTTTTTTTTTTTTTTTTTTTTTTATTCAACCTGCTGGTAAGACAGAAAAAAATGACTCATTTATGACCAACCTTAAAAGTGTATGTCAAACCAAACCTTTTTTTTTTTGTCAATGGAAAGATCCACCCAAATCCACAGTGAGAAAGAATCCAACAACACCCAAACTGTTTGCAGATGCTGAAAGGTGTCACAAATATATAAAGAGTCATCGCTAAGGTGTATTGCTCTCAAAATGTGCAGGATATTTGTGCAGCATCTACTGTTGATTCAACAAACTTATCAGCTCGGGGCGTGGCTTGCAGCTAATGGAGTAGGACGCACAGAGCTCTAGCTCCGCCGAACATCCTACCAACCATCCTGATACTACACTCCTGAAACTGCTTCAAAAACTGTTTGACGGCTGCACGAGGTCCCAACAGCCCGCTCTACACTCCGATATTTGGGGAGCCTGTACAGTGATGTCCCGGCGGAGAAAAGACTCCTTATCAGCGGCGGAACATGCGGGGCAAGATGGCGCCCGCTCCACATGCTCGGCAAAGGAAGCAGCCATTAGACTTTTCACCAAGCCGGGAGCCAAGGACAATTCTCCCAAGAATTACTCCTTACTATTAGATCTGGATGAGCAGGAGCATATGGAGGTCCCAGGGGCGGCCTGGCAGGAGGATCACACAGATACAACCGTGTGGGACACAGTGAGTACACAGGCCCCCCTCCCTGCAGCCATGAGCACAGCTAGCCCAGCAGAGCCTGCCACTGAACCCACACTGAGGGATATTCTGTCTGCAGTCACTTCTTGTAATACAGCTATTACTGCCCTGACCACTGAAATTAAAGGGTTTAAACTGGAGAACAATCTAGTCAGGCATGATATGCAGAAGCTACGTGACCATACCACTGCATTGGAAGGGAGACTGAGCAATGTGGAGGATGAAGTGGCGCCATTGCTGAGGGAAATACATCACCTGCAGTCTCACTCCTCTGGCCACACTGCTCACTTAGAGGACATGGAGAATAGACTCAGGCGAAACAACGTGAGAGCAGTGGGGATCCCAGAGAGAGCAGAAGGGAAGAACCCTGTGGCTTTCATAGAACAGTGGCTGACTACCACCTTTTGGGGAACAATCATTCTCCAAAATGTTTGCAGTGGAAAGGGCTCAGAGTCCCAGCAAAACCGCCCAGACCTGGTGAACCCCCGTGTCCATTCCTCTTCAAACTGCTCAACTTTAGGGACAGAGATGCAATACTGCACCATGCCAGAACCAAGGGTGACCTCATGAAAATTGATAATGCCAGAATATGCTTTTATCCGGATTTTTCTGCGGATGTGCAACGCCGACGGGCTAAATTCACTGAGGTGAAAAACGCCTCAGAAAATATGCTGTTACTTATGCCATGCTTTACCCGGCTAAACTTCGTGTGGCAGGTAAAGAGAAGACTCACTTTTTCGAAAATCCTACCACTGCCTCTGCCTGGCTAGACTGAGTGGAACACTCTCTGCAGAGAGCACCCTCCCCTGCAGTCTAAATGTTGATGTCTCTTTTCTGTCTGATCAGGGATACTCAGACAGGGGCTTCGATCATACCACCTCCATGCTTACAGACTGTACTTCTGTAAAGGCGGTCTGATGAGACTCTATAAGACAACGCTATGCAGCGTCCTGCTGAGGAGCACAAAAATGCAAGTTCCTTCGACTTGACCATAAGTCATTTTTCAAGTATTTTTTTCCTTTTTTTTATTGTTTGATTTGCTTTCAGTTTTTTCTAACCCCTGCCTGTTGCAGGGAGCGAACTGTTCTGCCGTCTATTTGTTTACTTGACAACTGCCTTATAAAGAGACGCCTATGTGTGGTCTGTGCAAGTGTGATGGACTGGCTGACACTGCTTGCTATAGTAGCTTTTAGAAATTGGGGTCCTAGGAGTAATTTTCTGACTATAGAGGTGATTCTTATTACTTGGAGTAACGCCGCAATGGTAAAACAGCCAATAGTATTCTATATTGTGTTCATCCAT
Organism: Aquarana catesbeiana; assembly: GCF_042186555.1. Classification (NCBI taxonomy): domain Eukaryota; kingdom Metazoa; phylum Chordata; class Amphibia; order Anura; family Ranidae; genus Aquarana; species Aquarana catesbeiana. Next base: position 118,492,696 of record NC_133333.1, on the reverse strand, counting down.
GTTATACCTGTGTCCTATGACTACTGCATTTAATATTCTCTCATGGAATGTGAGAGGGCTGGGTAATGGAGTGAAACGAGTGGCCCTATTTTCCACCCTGAAAAAGTATGCTGTGGCAATGGTATGCCTGCAAGAAACTCATTTGCAATTTGATACGCTGTCCGCCCTTAAACGCGGCAGCTATCAAACCCAGTTTCACTCCACTCACACTACCTATTCTAGGGGAGTTAGCATCTTAATAGCTAATATGATGCCTTTTACATTATTGCAATCCCCAATTGATGACCAAGGACGGTATATTTTTTTTACTTTGTAAGGTGGCAGGTGTTCCCTGCATCATTGCTAATGTACATGTCTCTCCACAATTCACCCCTGATAGCTTGACTAAATTGGCCCAGTTTATGGCCCCACAGTCTAACATACCTCTATGGGTAATGGGAGACTTTAACAATGTGCTCAACACAAAACTACATAGATTCTCATCTCATTACAAAGGTGGGGTGGGTCTGGGTGGCCCAACTCCCTTTGCCAAACTGATCTGTGAAATGGGGCTGTGTGATGTATGGAGGGAAAGAAATCCAGGGGTGCATAGCTTTTCATGTTCATATCGCTGTTTGTCACGTATTGACTTGTGCCTGGGAAACATTGCGGCGCAGGATAGAATATATTCTGTAACTTATGCCCCTAGGAATATATCAGACCACTCACCCCTTATCATAGGAATTAAGTTTTCTCAGCAGAATAAACTCTGGAAGGTTAACCCCTTTTTGGTTTGCGTTATTCCCAGCACCTGATCCCATTCCTCAGGTGATCACTAAGTTTTTGCATATTAACAAGGATACAGCCGAGCCCACAGTGGTGTGGGATGCCTTGAAGGCTCACATGAGGGGACTTATCATTAGGCAGATCTCTAAAATCAAAACTAAAACTAAGGACTGGGAAAACACTGTCATGCAAGAAGCTAGAGAAGCAGAAGCACCATATGTACAGGATTCCACTGATGACACAGAGCGTAGATGTTTGGAGGCCCAAGCCCTTTATCAACAGGTCTCTTTAAATGCAGCTGAAAATAAGAGATTCTTTATTAAAATTACTTCAATGAGGGGGAAAATTCGGGTTACCTCCTGGCAGTGATAGCAAAAGCACAACAGGGCACTATGCATATAGAAGCCATTCAGACCCCACTTGGAGGCACAGTCGGTGAGCAGGCCCAAATCGCATTGGTGTTCACAGAATTCTTTAGAGATGTGTATACCTCTAAGGTGAATCCTACAGAGGAGGCACTTTCCCACTTCCTAGACCAATGCCACATGCCAAAGGCTACAATACAGGGATGCTCCACTTAGACTGGAGGAACTCTCACTAGCTGTGTCACAAATGGCGAATAGTAAGGCCCCTGGCACTGACGGACTGCCGATAGAAACATACAAACAGTATGGTGAAACCCTACTACCAGGTCTGTTAGATGTATTGAATGACTTTTTTAAGACTGGTCGCCTTCCGGACTCCATGGAGGAAGCTGTGGTAGTGGTGCTTCCTAAGCAGGGTAAGGACCCTCTACAGCCAGACTCCTACAGGCCCATATCGTTGCTAAATTCAGATGTCAAGATTTTGGCACGAGTATTGGCAACTAGACTGGCCACGGTTATTTCTAGACTGGTCCATGTAGACCAGTCGGGATTTATTCCAGCACGGTCCACGGCACTGAATATCAGAAGGCTTTTCCTGAATGTTCAGCTCCCAATAGAGAACTCAGGAAATAAAGCGATTTTTCCCTCGACGCTGCCAAGGCATTTGACAGCGTGGCATGGAACTATCTGTGGGCAGTGGTGACTGAATTCAACCTAGGGGAGGGGTTTATATCCTGGATTAAACTCTTATATGCAGCACCAACAGCGAGGATTAGAATAAACGACATGCTATCGGAGGCCTTTCCATTGTTCCGGGCCACTAGACGGGTGCCCATTGTCACCCGTTCTTTGCCCTTGCGTTGGAACCCTTGGCTGCTAGGATCAGAGAATCACTAGATATTGTGGGCTTTAGACGGAACCATAGAGAAGATAAACTTTCGTTATATGCTGACAATGCCTTACTCTACCTAGGGGATACGGATGGTTCCCTGATCGCTGCTATGCGAATCGTCTAATTGTTTGGAGAGTTTTCTGGTTTTGACATTAATTGGCACAAATCAGTGCTCTCCCGCTGGATGATCTCCCCTCGGCGTTGCCAGACAGTGTGGCCCGGATACAGGTGGTAGAGTCCTTTTAAATGCTTAGGAATTGTAGTGACAAAAGACTCTATGGACTATATATCCCTTAATTTAAAGTCTCTACTACAGAAATTTAAGACTAAGTGTGCTGCCTGGTGTAAACTGCCGCTGTCAGTCACTGGGAGAGCTAACTTAAGATGATCTGGGCCCCGCAACTGTTATATATCTTGCATAATGCCCTGGTGTAGATACCAAAGTACTGGTTCCGACGTATTGACTCTCAATTTAGATCTTTAATCTGGAAAAATAAGGTAGCCAGGATAAAACTTACCACCCTACAGGACCCTAAAGATCAAGAAGGAATGGCTGTTCCTCACGCTCAGATATATTTCTATGCTGCACAGATACAATACTTCACAGGATGGAATCAGCCTAATGCATCGGATCCTTCTAAATCTTTACTCATAAGCCCTAATACGACATACTCTGCACCATATCATAGGGAGATGGGTTTCCCTGCGGCCCCTTCACTATGCCCTACAGCCTGCCTTTTTAAAAAAACTTTGGAGTAGTATCAAACGGAGATTAGGAATAAATGGCTTCCTACCTAGCAGGCCAATCTGGCGGAACAGGTTCTACACCAGGCTAGCTAAACTCAGTGGTCACACACGGTGGGAGGCGACAGGGGTTAAATATTTGTCCCAAATTTTTGATGAGATGGGCCTGAAATCTTACGCGAAACAGAGAGGAGTTCCCACTATTAGGCGATTTCCACTATCAGTATATTCGGCTGAGCCATGCAGTCCAATCTCAGAGCAATTGCTCGTCCCTGCACCTGGTAGACTCAACCTTCTTGGAGTCTATATTTGATGAAACTGAAAAAAAAGGTGTCATCTTCAAAACCTATATGCAACTGTTGGCTCATATACAGGCACCTGATATTCTGCCCCGCAGGGAGAAATGGGAAAGGGATATTGGTCCCATTGACAGGAAGCAATGGGAACAAATATTGAATGCTGGACCCCTGGTGTCAGCGGCACAAAAACTGTCACAATTGTTTATTACATAGAATGTATAGGACTCCGGTACAACTACACCATTGGGGAAGTACAGACACACCTGTAGCACGAACCCCTGAAGGAGCTGCTGAAATTATTTGGGTTGTTGCCGTCACCCCTTACTGTAGTTTCACCACATCGAGAACCTAGAGTCCATGTTGAGCTTTGTATCCACCAATGTATGCACCAGTCACTTTAGTATTTTTTTCAATGCTTTAACCACTTCAGCCCCGGAAGGTTTTTCCTGACCAGAGCACTTTTTACAATTCGGCACTGCGTCGCTTTAACTGCTAATTGCGCGGTCATGCAATGCTGTACCCAAACGAAATTTGTGTCCTTTTCTTCCCACAAATAGAGCTTTCTTTTGATGGTATTTGATCACCTCTGCCGTTTTTATTTTTTGCGCTATACACGGAAAAAGACCGAAAATTTTGAAAAAAAATGATATTTTCTACTTTTTGTTCTAAAAAAAAATCCAATAAACTCAATTTTAGTCATACATTTAGGCCAAAATGTATTCGGCCACATGTCTTTGGTAAAAAAAAATGTCAATAAGTGTATATTTATTGGTTTGCGCAAAAGTTATAGCGCCTACAAACTAGGGTACATTTTCTGGAATTTACACAGCCTTTAATTTATGACTGTCTATGTCGTTTCTTGAGGTGCTAAAATGGCAGGGCAGTACAAAACCCCCACAAATTACCCCATTTTGGAAAGTAGACACCCCAAGGAAATTGCTGAGAGGCATGTTGAGCCCATTGAATATTCATTTTTTTTGTCCCAAGTGATTGAATAATGACAAAAAAAAAATAAAAAATTACAAAAAGTTGTTGATATATTGCTCACACAGGCCATGGGCATATGTGGAATTGCACCCCAAAATACATTTAGCTGCTTCTCCTGAGTATGGGGATACCACATGTGTGGGACTTTTTGGGAGCCTAGCCGCGTACAGGGCCCCGAAAACCAATCACTGCCTTCAGGATTTCTAAGGGCGTACATTTTTGATTTTACTCCTCACTACCTATCACAGTTTTGAAGGCCATAAAATGCCCGGATGGCATAAAACCCCCCCAAATGACCCCATTTTGGAAAGTAGACACCCCAAGCTATTTGCTTTGAGGCATGTTGAGTCCATGGAATGTTTTATATTTTGACACAAGTTGCGGGAAAGTGACACATTTTTTTTTTTTTTTTTTGCACAAAGTTGTCACTAAATGATATATTGCTCACACAGGCCATGGGCATATGTGGAATTGCACCCCAAAATACATTTAGCTACTTCTCCTGAGTACGGGGATACCACATGTGTACGGGGCCCCGAAAACCAATCACCGCCTTCAGGATTTCTAAGGGTGTAAATTTTGATTTCACTCTTCACTGCCTATCACAGTTTCGGAGGCCATGGAATGCCCAGGTGGCACAAACCCCCCCCAAATGACCCCATTTTGGAAAGTAGACACCCCAAGCTATTTGCTGAGAGGCATGGTGAGTATTTTGCAGCTCTCATTTGTTTTTGAAAATAAAGAAAGACGAGAAAAAACTTTTTTTTTTCTTTTTTCAATTTTCTGCAAAATACTCACTATACCTCTCATCAAATAGCTTGGGGTGTCTACTTTCCAAAATGGGGTCATTTGGGGGGGGGTTTTGCCACCTGGGCATTCCATGGCCTCCGAAACTGTGATAGGCAGTGAAGAGTGAAATCAAAAATTTACGGCCTTAGAAAGCCTGAAGGCAGAGCTTGGTTTTTGGGGTCCCGTACGCGGCTAGGCTCCCAAAAAGTCTCACACATGTGGTATCCCCGTACTCAGAAGAAGCAACAGAATGCATTTTGGGGTGTAATTTCACATATTCCCATGGCATGTTTGAGCAATATATCATTTAGTGACAACTTTGCGCAAAAAAAAATAAAAAAAATAAAAAATTGTCTCTTTCCCGCAACTTGTGTCACAATATAAAATATTCCATGGACTCGACATGCCTCTCAGCAAATAGCTTGGGGTGTCTACTTTCCAAAATGGGGTCATTTGGGGGGGTTTGAACTGTCCTGGCATTTTATGCACAACATTTAGAAGCTTATGTCACACATCACCCACTCTTCTAACCACTTGAAGACAAAGCCCTTTCTGACACTTTTTGATTACATAAAAAAATAATTTTTTTTTGCAAGAAAATTACTTTGAACCCCCAAACATTATATATTTTTTTAAAGCAAATGCCCTACAGATTAAAATGGTGGGTGTTTCATTTTTTTTTTTTCACACAGTATTTGCGCAGCGATTTTTCAAACGCATTTTTTGGGGAAAAAACACACTTTTTTAAATTTTAATGCACTAAAACACACTATATTGCCCAAATGTTTGATGAAATAAAAAAGATGATCTTAGGCCGAGTACATGGATACCAAACATGACATGCTTTAAAATTGCGCACAAACGTGCAGTGGCGACAAACTAAATACATTTTTAAAAGCCTTTACAGGTTACCACTTTAGATTTACAGAGGAGGTCTACTGCTAAAATTACTGCCCTCGATCTGACGTTCGCGGTGATACCTCACATGCATGGTGCAATTGCTGTTTACATTTGACGCCAGACCGACGCTTGCGTTCGCCTTAGCGCGAGAGCAGGGGGGGACAGGGGTGCTTTTTTTTTTTTTTTTTTTTTTTCTTTATTATTATTATTTTTTTATCTTATTTTAAAACTGTTCCTTTCATTTTTTTTTTTTTTTTTAAATCATTTTTATTGTTATCTCAGGGAATGTAAATATCCCCTATCATAGCAATAGGTAGTGACAGGTACTCTTTTTTTTGAAAAAATTGGGGTCTATTAGACCCTAGATTTCTCCTCTGCCCTCAAAGCATCTGACCACACCAAGATCGGTGTGATAAAATGCTTTCCCAATTTCCCAATGGCGCTGTTTACATCCGGCGAAATCTAAGTCATAAAATGCTCGTAGCTTCCGGTTTCTTAGGCCATAGAGATGTTTGGAGCCACTCTGGTCTCTAATCAGCTCTATGGTCAGCTGGCTGAATCACCGGCTGCATTCTCAGGTTCCCTGTTGAGACAGGAGAGCCAGAGAAAAACACGGAAGACGTTGGGGGGGGGGGCATTCCCTCCCACTGCTTGTAAAAGCAGTCCAGAGGCTAATTAGCCGCTAGGATTGCTTTTACATGAAAGCCGACCGCTGGCTGAAAAGAATGATACCAAGATGATACCTAAACCTGCAGGCATCATTCTGGTATAACCACTCAAAGTCGTGAATGGCGTACCTGAAGACAAAAAAATGGTTAACAATAAAGCACAGTAAACTGTAAAGTATAAAAAATTGCATACCTGAAAAGCAAACATGATAAAACATAATAACAATAAAACATTGCAGAATAGAATACAGTAAAAAAGAGCAGAACAATAGAGAGAATAGAGAGAGAAAGAACAATAAAACGACAACTATTATTTTTTATTTTATATTTTTGTTTGTGTTTTTTTTTTTTTTTTTTTTTTTTTTACACTTTTTTTTGTAACTAACTTTTATAACTGTAACCGATTCCAGGTTCGGGTCTCTCAAAATGCGATGGCATCTTGGGAGACCCTGTGAAAGTGTGCCTAGTCTGTGCAATGCTGTACCCTACGCTAATACTCAACTAGTGAATGGTAGCGTTCAAAACATTCACCAATGCAAAGACCAGGATTGTCAACACAGGAGAGACAATAATAGCGGGTGTCACACCTATATCCGCGCTTGCTGCAGACACGACATCTTTTTTGGGGGGGTTCGTTGGGTAGGGGTACTCGGCAGGCCTGTGCTGGACATCGGGACTACCGGGAGATTCCTGGTGGGCCGATTGGCAGCGGGCCACTACACCAATGACTCTCTCTCTCTGACTGTCAGACAGTGACTGTGTCACTGTCTCTCTCCGTCCGAGCGTCGCCGGGCGGCTCCGCTCCTGCACTCGGCGGGCGGGCCGGCCGCCAGCGTCACAAAAGAACAGGCATTGACACTCCCCCAGGCACTCCCCCTAACAGCTAACAATATAGCCATTTGGGCAGCCTCTTTGTCCCGGCGCCGTGACGTCACTCACGGACGGAGGGCGGAGGCGGCCCAGGGACATAGGAGGAGGCGGAGCCAGGGCGTAGCAAAGCAAGCCTGGCTGCAAGTCTGCAACCTAGAGGAGCCGAAGCCAAGGAGGAGAATTCGGAATCGGATCAGAACCACCAGCAAGTACAGTGACAGAGAGACCAAGGCTATAGTGTCACTGTCATCATTCAAGTAAGCAGCAGTGCAGCACTATAGTAATAACTTTTCTAATAATAATAGTAATTAGTAAGTAACTGAATATGCAGCATGGGGGGGGGGGTAAATCTGTACTGTATAAATGTACTGCCACTGGTCATGGTTAAATTATTCATCAGTTACCATGGCCAGTGGCATTAAATTAATAATTGACCAGTGGCATTAAATTAATATTAATGCCTGTGGCATTAATATTAATTTAATGCCACTGGTCAATTAATTTAATGCCACTGGCCATGGTAACTGATGAATAATTTAACCATGACCAGTGGCAGTACATTTACAGTACAGATTTACCCCTCCCCCCTCCCCCCTCCATGCTGCATATTCAGTTACTTAGTAACTGAATATGCAGCATGGCGGGGGGAGGGGGGGAGAGGTAAATCTGTACTGTAAATGTACTGCCACTGGTCATGGTTAAATTATTCATCAGTTACCATGGCCAGTGGCATTAAATTAATAATTGACCAGTGACATTAAATTAATATTAATGCTACAGTGGCATTAATATTAATTTAATGCCACTGGTCAATTATTAATTTAATGCCGCTGACCACGGTAACTGATGAATAATTTATTGCCACTGGTCAATTATTAATTTAATGCCACTGGTCAATTAGTAATTTAATGTCACTGGTCATGGTAATTGATGAATAATTTAATGTCACTGGTCACGGTAATTGATGAATAATTTAATGCCACTGGTCACGATAACTGATTAGTAATTTAATGTCACTGGTCACGGTAATTGATGAATAATTTAATGCCACTGGTCACGATAACTGATTAGTAATTTAATGTCAATGGTCATGGTAATTGATGGATAATTTAATGTCACTGGTCACAGTAATTGATGAATAATTTAATGCCACTGGTCACGATAACTGATTAGTAATTTAATGTCACTGGTCATGGTAATTGATGAATAATTTAATGTCACTGGTCACGGTAATTGATGAATAATTTAATGTCACTGGTCACGGTAATTGATGAATAATTTAATGCCACTGGTCACGATAACTGATTAGTAATTTAATGTCACTGGTCATGGTAATTGATGAATAATTTAATGCCACTGGTCACGGTAACTGCGGTAACTGATTAGTAGTGTTATGTCATTGGTGATGGTAACTGATTAATAATTTAATATCACTAGTCATGGTAACTGATTAATAATTTAATGTCACTGGTCACAGTAACTGATTAATAATTTAATGTCACTGGTCACGGTAAACGATTAATGCCACTGGTCTGTTTATACATACAGTGGAATGTTTTTACTTATTTTTTTGCGCAATTGCATATAGTTTATATACTGTTTTTGTGTGTGTTTGCAAAATTAAAGTGGGCTGGTCTGGATGAAGTCCAGGGCCAAATTTTTGTCCCAGTCCAGCCCTGGTACTCGGGAGGACATAAAGAAAATGCCTCTCATGCAGCCGACTGCATTTGGTTGGGGATGTGAATGGGGGAAGTACGGGCGCTGCAGAAGTGGTGGGTTCCCAATTAGGATTGGCGAATGCAGCAGGAAGGGCATTATGGGCACGACGGGCCTGTGTTTGTCTTTTTGGTGGCAGCGGGACACTACTTGTGCTTGCCACCTCACCAGCTTGAACTGCACTTATGGGACTCGCCACGTCACCAAGTGTTACTGCAGTGCTGGTTTGACTACGACCGGGGTGTACTAGGCCGCTGGTGCTTGCCAGTTCACCAAAACGCTACAAAAAAAACTGTTAGCGATCGCAGGGATCAGGCCTGACTCTGCGAACGCTGCAGTTATGCGTTTAGTGTTTTGTGTCAGTGATCGATCGATACTGCACTTGGGTGGGCCGGGCTGGGCCGGGCGTAGGGGAAAAACGCAGGTGCTAGCAGGTATCTGGGCTGATCCCATAACACTGCGTTTGTGGGAACCCTAAACTGCTGGGGACGCTAGTACAGATCTGATCGGATCAGATATTGATCCGTTCAGATACTATACCACTAAGGGAGGTGTACGGTGCGTGGGTGTTAGCGGTACTGGCGCTAACCTGACGCTGCCTGGGGCTGGTGCTTGCCAGTTCACCAAAACGCTACCAAGAAAACTGTTAGCGATCGCAGGGATCAGGCCTGACTCTGCGAACGCTGCAGTTATTTGTTTAGTGTTTTGTAAGTGACAGTGATCGATCGATACTGCACTTGGGTGGGCTGGGCTGGGCCGGGCGGAGGGGAAAAACGCAGGTGCTAGCAGGTATCTGGGCTGATCCCGCTAACACTGCGTTTTTGGGAACCCTAAACTGCTGGGGACGCTAGTATAGATCTGATCGGATCAGATATTGATCCGTACAGATACTATACCACTAAGGGAGGCGTATGCTGCGTGCGTGGGTGTTAGCGGTACTGGCGCTAATCTGACGCTGCCTGGGGCGACGCATATCACCGCCGGGCGATCAGGGGGCTAAACCTTTAGTCGGTAATAAACGGCGGGTGCCCTGACACTATAAAAAATAAACGAACTAACCAGCGTCACCCGTAACACTTATACGGTGATCAGTGGTGAAAGGGTCAACTAGGGGGCAATCAAGGGGTTAAAACATTTATTAGATAGTATATGGGGGTCCCTGACGCTATAAAACGCTGACGGCGAACCTAAATATTTACCTCCCTAACTAGCGTCACCAGCGACACTAATACAGCGATCAGAAAAATGATCGCTTAGCGACACTGGTGACGGGGTGATCAAGGGGTTAAAACTTTATTAGGGGGGGTTAGGGGGGTACCCTAGACCTAAAGGGGGCTACCACTCACTGCCGTAACACTGTAACTGTCACAAACTGACACCAATCAGTAATCAGAAAAAAAAAAAAAAATACTGCTTGGTGTCAGTTTGTGCCAGGGGGGGGGGGGTGGTTGGGGGGGGGGATCGGGGGGCGATCGGGGGGGGGGGGATCGGGGGTGTAAAGTATGCCTGGCATGTTCTACTGTGTGTGTAGTGTTTTGTGCACTTACATGTCTTCTCTCCTCGGCGCTGGAACGGAAACTGCCAAGCCGAGGAGAGATGACATCACATCCTCTGCCTGTGTGAAACTACACACAGGCAGGGGAGGATTCCGATTGGCTGGGAGCGATCGCGAGGGGGGGCCACGATCGGATGGTCTCCCCCTCGCCTCCCAACGCTCCCAGTCAAATGCCGACCGCCGCTGGCACCGGGGGGGGGGTCCGATCGGACCCCCCGCCCGCGGGAGGCAGATCACATACAGGTACGTGATTCTGCCTGCCCGTGCCATTCTGCCGACGTATATCTACGTTAGGCGGTCGGCAAGTGGTTAATGAAAGAACTTGAAAGAAGTAGCAGTGATGAGGTAGAAAGGGAGTTGCAGGAAAATTCAAATACCTTTGTCAGATCATTGAGGGATTGTAGTTCTTAGAAACGATTATACCTTCAGTTCAAAGATCTTTGCCCACCCGGATAGGTCTCTCTCACTGACCTAGCAGCCGAAATGGAGCACAAACAAAAAGTTTCTGCCACAGACTTTAAAAGAACAAAATTGCTATACGATCCTCTGCCACAGGATGTAGTATTAGATGAACAGTCCTCTGCCACAGGACGTAATGGTTTTTAGATGAACCGCGACACAGTACCAGAACCTTTAAACCAACCCGGCAGTACTGTGCTGTAAGTTAGGTTAGGTTAGGATGCATCCTCCAATTGAGTCACCAGGCCCCTCTTGAGACCAGCCTTCCACACGGTCCTCTCCAAGATGAGTCCTCCCCTGGATCTTCTCAATTGCTTGGCTTCTTCCCGCAGGACAGACAGCACAGGACCACCTCTAAACCAGCGGGCTCCAGACGACCTCTGGGCCCACTTATAGTAACGCAGCCTCAGGCCAGCATGGCCCCGAGACTGAAAGGAAGCCATCACATACGTTTAGGCCAGGAGGGCCAGCAGGTAAAAGAGAACCAAAAATGGCATCTGCCCCTTAAGTACTCTCTCCCAGACAGCACAGCAGTGGACTACCTCTGCCGAGTTGCCTCTGAGAAAGAAGAGCACTCAATGCACTTCAGCCTGTTGCTTTTCAACACTGGCCTGTGGTGACAACGACACCTACAGGCGACAGCATGAAACTGCACACAACACAGCTAATGCTGGAACAGAAGCTAATTTAGCCATAGATTAAATCTGTACCATGTATAGAACAGATAACCCACTAATTTAACATATAAGCGCCTGATCAACAGGAGCAGGGCGCTACACACCAATATGTCCTAAATGTCAGGTTCATCCAGGAGACCTCCTGCACATGTTGTGGAAGTGTCCCAAACTTGTGAGATATTGGAACAAAGTGGTCGCAATAATCAATTCTATCTTTCAGGTTCAGCTGCCCATGCATCCACTGGTGTGCTTGCTTGGAGATCTAGATGAGGACTTGTATTCCCCTCATACATACATTGCTCTTATTAGATTACTCTATTTGGCAAGGAAGCTAATAGCGAGATATTGGCTGTCTGCCCGGATTCCAACGAGCAAACAGTGGATCCAGGCGGTTAATGACATTCTTATACGGGAATAAAAATACATATTCCCATAGAAAATCACCACAGAAGTTCGAGAAAATATGGCGGTGTTGGTTGGGCGCCCCAGAAGTAGCTCCTCCACAACTGGTCCTTCACAGGCTGCTACAATGTTGATAGTCCAAAGGCGAGGAATGTAAAAAAGTGACATGCATGTTCTGGTTGACACACATTGGGGAGTGATGTAGTAGACTAATGACCTTAGTGGTAAGGGGTTTACAGGTGTTGGGATATGTACCATGAGAAATGGTATGATGGCATTGTCAGGTTGAACTGTTTTATTGTTTTTTTTTTTTCAAATAAATTGTTTTTTTGTTGTTGTTTTTTCTCCTTTTTGAAGCTACTGCAAAAGGCAAGATGGAAGTTGTACTATGCCCTTATATCAGTTATGGTGTTGAGCTTGAATAAGGATTCCCTGTATTTGTACAACTGCCAAGGCTATTTCTATGGCCGGCCGGTACACATTTCTGTTTTGCATGTGCCCTCTTGCTTTTGTACAATAAACACCTTTTTGATTAAAAAAACAAACTTATCAGCTGAAATGATTACCCCCCATCCCATCCCAAAAAAATAAATGATCATACCCTTGTAAGTGTAAAGCTGACCATAGATGGATCAAAATGTGTCCGGTTCAGAGAGGACCGTCCAAATTTTTATTCATTTATGGTTGTTCCTGTTCGGGAGCAAGTGCTGAGGACCAAATGCGCTCAAATGGACTTGATGCAAAATGTTGCTTTGATCAGCACTGCAGCGTTGATCAACGTGTTCTCAGGGCGGGTAAGCCCCTGCTATCAGAATATAATAGCACAGCAGGCAGGATTCCTTCATCCCCCTCGAATATCAGTATAATTTTTTTTCTGATCAGCTGGCTGACTGTTAAAAAAAAAAAAACACAATCCATGTATGGCCAGCCTTAGTTTGATCACATTTTCATAGCAATTACAGTTGGAAAAAAATCACATGAAATTCCAACTAGACACAGAAGCCAAAGTACTGTAAATAGGATACATTTGGATGTATTTCAACAGAAAAGGCTTTTATTGCCTCCTAGTGTTCACCACTGTATGTTACAATTACATCCTCTTGGGCATGTAAGCTAGCCATACACAGCTAGGTTCATCTCATAAGCCATACAAGAGAAAAATTCCTCAAACTACGCTGTTAACCTGCATTAATAAACCACCCAAATAATTATACACTGAGTGCTAGAAGGTAATGCTGCACACTATGTTCTAGATTCAAGAAAAAAAAACAAAATAATAAACAGAAAATGTGCGCAAAACTTCTGACCATAAAAATCAAAATTAAAACAAACAATAAAATGATACAAATAATATCAGCATCAATAAATAAAACACACAATAAAATGGAAAAAATAAGACATATTTAATATAAATCAAACAATGATATAATAGAAATTAAAATACACTCCCAAATGGATATATAGGGCTCCACTAGGGGGCCAGTGTAGAATATTGGGTGACAATGAAATGCTACAGTTTTAGTCTCAACGACCTCAGACATGCAGTGCCTTGAAAAAGTATTCATACCCCTTGAAATTTTCCAAATTTTTTCATGTTACAACCAAAAACGTAAATGTATTTTATGTGATAGACCAACACAAAGTGGCACAAATAAATATCTGAAAAGTGTGGCGAATACAACACGAAGTGGCAAATAATTGTGAAGTGGAAGGAAAATGATAAATGGTTTTCAAAATGTTTTACAAATAAATATCTGAAACGTGTGGGGTTCATTTGTATTCAGCCCCCTTTACTCTGATACCCCTAACTAAAATCCAGTGGAACCAATTGCCTTCAGAAGTCACCTAATTTGTAAATAGAGTCCACCTGTGTGTGATTTCATCTCAGTATAAAAACAGCTGTTCTGTGAAGCACTCAGAGGTTTGTTAGAGAACCTTAGTGAACAAACAGCATCATAAAGGCCAAGGGAAACACCAAACAGGTCAGGGATAAAGTTGTGGAGAAGTTTAAAGCAGGGTTAGGTTATAAAAAAAATAGCTCAAGCTTTGAACATCTCACGGAGCACTGTTCAATCCGTAATCCGAAATTGGAAAGAGTATTGCACAACTGCAAACCTACCAAGACATGTCCGTCCACCTAAACTGACAGGCTGGGCAAGGAGAGCATTAATCGGAGAAGCAGCCAAGAGGCCCAGGACCTGGAGGACCTGCAGAGATCCACAGCTCAGGTGTGAGAATCTGTCCACAGGACAACTATTAGTTGTGCACTCCACAAATCTGGCCTTTATGGAAGAGTGGCAAGAAGAAAGCCATTGTTGAAAGAAAGCCATAAGAAGTCCTGTTTGCAGTTTGCGAGAAGCCATGTGGGGGACTTGTTGCCATGTTGGATTTTCCACAGACAAAACCTGTGTTGGCCCCAAACTTGTCTTGCATACAAATGGCACACAATTGTCGGGCAACAAACACGAACATAGTGACGTACTACGTGGTTTTTCAGCTCTTTAGCGCCACCCTTTGGGCTCCTTCTGCTAATTTTGTGTTAGTAGAAGTTTGGTGAGTGTTAATTCACGCTTTTCATTTCGCGCTTTTCATTTCACGCTTTTCAGTTCATGCTTTTTATTTCATGCTTTTCATTTCGTACTTTTCCGTTAGTTTCTGAACGGCCGTTCGTCAACCAGCCATGTTGCGGAATCGGAGGAGAAAACGAGTTATTTATTATTGGCCTTGGAGTTATTGCTTTGACCCAAGTCCAGTCCATGAACAGGAGGAGGAGGATTTCTTGGACCAAAAATTGGTTGCTTTATTAATCGTGACCAATTATGTACTATGCCTTTGCTGCGGGAGCTCCAGGAGAATAATCCAGATGATTTTCAGAATTATCTCCGGATGACGGACCCCTCCTTTCACCAACTCTTGGCATTGTTGACCCCCTATAGTAAGAAGCAGGACACATGCATGAGGCTTTTATTTTATTTTTTGGTTGAATAATGATTTGATTTGGTATATTTTCTATATTTTTGAATGCATGGCATGCACTTTTTGGTTAAGTTCTATTGGCAGATAGCATGTCTAATTTCATTTGTTTTCTTTTTTTAATGCACAGTAAAAATATTGTGGAGAACAATACTTGGCTATGTGTTTTACTTCAAATGACGGTTTGGGAGTAGGCAGTTACATTTTAAAAAATACAATGTAAAATTAACAAGGGACACCAACATAGTTATATCTTTGATCTTAAAAACTATGGGATAATGGTGTTGTGGTAACTTGCAGAAACAAAAAAAATAACAAGCATAATAATATTATTCTTGATATCACTAGAAAAAAAAAAGCCTTTGTTTGCAATAACTCCATCATTTGTTTTGTTTGCAATAACTCCATCAGTATCACCAGCAAAGCAACTAATGTTAATTCTCCATTACGAAGGCTAGTTTACAAGACCGACCGCTTCTGGCTCGTCCTTGCTTCCGAGTATGCGTATCCGAGTGTAGACTTGTGTACACATGTTTGAAAAATCCGACAACAGACATTTGTCTGCGGAAAATTTTAAAGCCTGCCATCGAACATTTGTTGGTGGAAAATCCGACAATTGTCCAATAGAGCATACAAACGGTTGGATTTTCCGCCAACAGCCTGTCATCACACAATTCTCGTTGGAAAATCTGATCGTGTGTACGAGGCTTTAGAGTCTGAAAAAGACTTAAGACTGAGGCGGCGGTTCACCTTCCAGCAGGGCAATGGCCCTAAACATACAGCCAGAGCTACAATGGAATGGTTTAGATCAAAGCATATTCATATGTTAGAATGGCCCAGTCAAAGTCCAGACCTGAATCCAATGGAGAATCTGTGGCAAGACTTAAAAATTGCTGTTCACAGATGCTCCCCATCCAATCTGACAGAGCTTGAACTATTTTGCAAAGAAGAATGAGCAAAAATGTCACTTTCTAGATGTGCAAAGCTGGTAGAGACATCCCCAAAAAGACTTGCAGCTGTAATTGCAGCAAAAAGTAGTTCTACAAAGTATTGACTAAGGGGGGCTGAATACAAATGCACGCCACACTTTTCACATATTTATTTGTAAAAAAAAAATTAAAAAACATTTATCATTTTCCTTCCACTTCACAATTATGTGCCACTTTGTGTTGGTCTATCACATAAAATCCCAATAAAATACATTTATGTTTTTGGTTGTAACATGACAAAATGTGGAAAATTTCAAGCGGTATAAATACTTTTTCAAGGCACTGTAGATATATGAATTCCCTCATAACCAGGATCTCCAGATTATAAGAGATCACTAGCGCAGGATACACCAAATATGAATCACACCAGGGAATGGTAACAATGTCCACACCTACCCAGTTCTCTGCTGGCTGTCAAGAAAGCGCAATTAAAGTGGTGTTCCACCCACGCTGCAAAAATGAATAACTAAAAACATACTACAGCTGCTGGCTTTTGACAATAGGACACTTACCTGTCCTGGAGTTCAGCGATGTTGTTTCCATCAGCTGTCGGGTGCTGCTGCCGCCATTGCGAGTAAGGGAACCTGGCAGTGTAGCCTCTCTCCTACTGGCCCGGCAAGCTGCGACGTCAATATCCGCTGATGTGGCTCCCGGAAGTGGGAACAGGATACCTGTGAAAGACAGGTATCCTGTCTCCCCTCCCCCTTCCCCTAAAAGGTGCCAATTGTGGCACCGGAGGGGGGGGGGACAAATGAGCAGAAGTTCCACTTTTGGGTGGAACTCTGCTTTAAGCATCTCAGGGTAACAAAAGGTCACAGACACCATGCTAAGGTACACCAGTGGGTGTGATGACACCATAGGCCGCTAGCCCCACCCTACGCATTTCATCTATATAAGGGACATCCTCAGGGGACATAAATGATGCTGATATTACTTGTATCACTTTATTGTTTGCTTTCATTGTGATTTTTATGGTCAGGGGTTTTATGCACTCTTTTTGATTATTATACTGCTAACCTGTCCTGCCAGCTATTTTATTCAAGTAGCAGCACCTGCATCTGCTTGAGTAACCTAAAGGGTAATTTGCATGTGCTCTGATCTCTGAAGAAAGATCCACTTTCAGGTCACTTTTCAGAGAGCATTTGACATGCAGTGAGCAGGCATTGTATAGCCTCCTCAAAGCCTGCTTTGACCCCTTGAACCCTACAGTGGATCACCACACCCACATGCATTACACACAGTTGTGGGGAGCTTGCAGAGCAGCCCTATTCACTTGAATGGGTTGTGCTCGGTGATCGCTATGCCTGCTGAAAGCAACAGGGGCTATACTTCTGCAAATCATTGTGCCCTTGACATCTGTACACCCATGGTTGCTGTTGGGGGGAGTCATTGGGGGCAGCAAAAATGTAGCTCAACTACTAGTGTGAACTAGTCCGAACGGATAGTTAATTTTGGGCCAGTTTGGTCCAAATGAACTATTTTTATTTTATTTTTTTCAATCCAAAAAAATATTATTTTTTAAAGATTTAGCATTACATATTGCCAACATTACAATACAGTGTAAAACACAGTGAAGATATATCCACAAATGAAGTCAGATCACATTGACCATATCAATGCAATAACATCGTCAGACAACTTCAATTCTGTCACAGATCGTAAGATTCAAACTGCTATCATACATGTGCACTACCTTCATTCCTCATAAAGATATAAAACATTATCCAGCATTGAGCCTGAGCCACTCTGATTCCCCATACAAAGGCCGCACTGCTTTCCTCAGGCTGTGCATGTCCTCCATCCCCTCCCTGGCTCAGCCAATGGCAGGCAAGCGTCAGTAGCTGAGCAGGCTCCTCAGCTCGCTCCGCATGGAAAAGATAGTTTCGGGTGCAAAAGTTTATAGGCTGTCGAGTAGCCGCTGGTGGTGATGGAGGTCGGGACCGGCGGGCTGCTTGTTAACCTCACTAGCTGGTGTATGTTCTGGGACAGCACTGGGGCCGGACCTGGGCACTTGCATGGAGGAGGAAGACACAGACACGTGCATGGGGAGGGGGGGCAGCATTTCATTTTTGGACCCAGGCAGCACAATGTCTTGGGCCAGCCCTGGCCTCTCTGGTATATATTTCCCAACCATATTCTTCCAATATACTCAATAGGCAAGCTTTTGGGTTTAGGGTAAGGGGCACTTTAAACACTGACTTGACTTTATGCACCCCCCCACGCCCAGTAGGAGTGTAGTTTTGGGCACCTCCACAAAAGGTGAATTAGGTCATTGTGATCACACTTACACCGTGTATATGTAGACTCTGCAGATTCATCAATTGAAGTCTATTGGGAGTGTAATATACCCACAATAGTATGTACAGTTGAGTCAACCTCTGAGTCATATTCAATGAACACATATCCATGGCCTGAAAGGCCTCCACCCATTGCTCCTCCTCAAGTCGGCCCACATCACATTCTCACCGCTCCTTTACTCTCAAGGGATGCTGCCTCAGAAAGGACTGTAAGAGCATGACATAGCTTTGTGTTATAAAGCCTTTACATGTGTGAGCATCCCTAATCAGATTGAATATCGGGGTAGGGGATAGAAGCCATTCTGAGGATTTACTCTCCAAATTAACTATTTAAGTAAAAGTAAACATGGAGGTAGTCCTTAAAGAAAGACCTGACTTTTAGGGCCTATTTACACTTTTGTGGTGCATTATTGTGAGTTACATTAAGACATCCCATTGACAATAATGGGCTACTAATGCCCCAAACATCCTAGATATTGCTAAGGTCTGTGCTGCCGGCAAAATACTGTATGCAACATGTTGCAAAACAAACTAGAACATATCAATGCCGCTAAAATAAATAGAACTGAATAAAATGTAACTTGTGACATTTCAGTAATGTTGTAACAAAAAAAAGACAAAAAAGTAAACAGTGCTAAGCGCTAGATTTGGTGCACTGACACTGTTCCTCCCAGCGCACCCCAATGGCCCTACTTTCAGTGCACTTACTCGTGTGAATGAGCGCTAAGGCAATTTAGAAGATCAAAAAACTGTCATACAGAGGTAAAATGCAAGCTGAATGTACCTGAAAGATTGCTGCATTTGCTCAGCAACATAAGCCATTCGAAATTTTTTAGAACCACTTAAAGGTGTTGTAAACCCTCACATATACCCAGTGAAGTGAACAGCCTCAGACGATACACAGAGATAAAATAAAATTCCCTACATAAGTTTTACTTGTATATCTGCTGTCTTCACCTTTCTACACTCTTTGAAAACTACAGATCGTGTTAGAAATCATTCTTCATCTTTCAGCAGTGGGAGGGGAGTCTAGATTTACTGTCAGGGCTGGGCTCAGCCCTTCCTTCTCAAAGCTGGCCGCTCAGCTGTCGGCTAATTGCCAGCTCCTATCTCTCCACAGTGACTCACCTGTTGATGATATCCTGCTTGTCAGTCCTGCCTACTTAAGCCATCCAGTCCAGATGATCTCTGCCTTCACCTTGGTCACATCTCTAGAGACGTTCTCCTGTGTTGCTGTTAAAGACTTGCTTGGCTGACATTCCTTCTGGCTCCAGATTCTGCTTGCTGTTCTACTATGCTCATCTCTGGTTCCTGACGTTTTGGCTTGTCTGACTATCCGTTCAAGTGCCTGAACTCTGGCTATGTTTTGACTAGGTTTACTCTATTTGCTATTTCCACATAGGCAGAGGAACAAAGAAACATGTAGAGCTGTATGGTGAATAGACAAGCTCCCTGCTAATCTCCCTCTAAGCACCCTCCCTGACACAAATTTTAAGCTACTGTTATCTCATCTGTGGAGAACTTGTCAGAAGTGACTCTGCTGATAAAAGAGGAACGAAGCACCAGAGAGAAACGGCACTTAGAGCTTTGGAGAGAGATAAGTAAACACTATAGATGTATGTGCTTAGGTCAAATTTCATGAATGGGGTTTACAACCACTTTAACTCTGAAACAGGCCCACCAAATGATTTAACTTATAAAAAGAAAAAAAAACAGAGGTTTGCTGTTGATTTTTGATTTAATTAATTATTTATTTTTTGTATTTTGATTAATTTTTGACAAATGAAGAAAATTTCAGCACACTTTGCCATTAATGACAGACCAACCAACTGGCTATACTGTATAAAAAAGGGGTTTACGTTTACTGCTTAATTTCTTCTTAGCAACTCTAAGGGCCTTGTCTCAAAATAATACACTGTGGTAATGGTCTCAACACACAAAAAATTGATTGCATCATTGACGCAGTTGCATTGTATTTACCGGTATGTGTTGTATGTATTTAAATAAACAGCAACATACATCATTTTGTAGTGCCCATGCATTACTGCAGTGCACAAGGTATAAACAAATTGTAGCAAACATTCATTACATTCTGCCTATGTAATACTGTCTGTGATACTTTTTTATTTGCACTAACATACAATACAATTTTCCAGGACAAGCTTACGGGGTATGTTCCATTCTTCAAAGTCCCAGCAGTACTCTTCTGTCACATGTGCACTAATACGGCTACAATCACCTCAAGCATTCTGCCTAGGATTACACGTCAACCAGCTCACAAAATGTTATTATATTAGATTTATTGTAACGTCTGTATGTTGCTACCATTAAAATAATTGTCAATGGCTGCCGCTGCTGCCAAGTCTCCTGTGAAAAGAGGGGGGTGAGCTGCTGCAGACAGGCTCAGGTAAGTGGTTACAGGGGGCTGGGGGAGCAACTTTTGAATGTTTTTTTTTACCTTAATTCAGAGGATGTATTAGGCTACTTTCACAATGAGGTGTTTTTTTAGGCGTTTTAGCGCTAGAAATAGTCAGAAAAGCGCCTGAAAACAACCTCCCATTCATTGCAGTGTGTCTTTTCAAAACGTTACAAAAAGTCCTGCAAACAGCATCTTTGGAGCGGGTTGGGAGCGCTGTATTTAGAGCTCCCAAAATGCCCCGCCCATTGCAATTAATGTAAAAGAAACGGGGGGGGGGGGTGCCTCTCTAAGTGTAGTATTAAAACAGTATCATTTATTGCACAAGATTAAAAACACTTACAAGATATGAGTGGGAGTCATGCTCATCATAAGTAGTCCTGGCAGTTCTACTCTGCCCACAGGTTCCTCACATGATCCGGGTAGCTGGGAAAGGTTTTGGTGTGATGTTGTGCTGAACAGCTGTACATTTAGGAAAACCAGGAAGTAGGCAGCTCCATTCTGACCAGCTTGAATCGGAAGCGGAAATGAAGTCACCAGCACGGGACGGGAGGAAGGGGTCAGGACTGTCTCTGTGGAATGAAAGGCTACGCGCTCGGTGCTCACGGCTCCTTCTACTGGCCTGTTGTGGTCGTTCAGGTGATTATCTATAGTTACATATTAAATTTATGTTACATTGAAGAGCAGTCTGGCTTTTTCTCGTTTATATCTTTTTGCCTTTAGGGCCCATTCAGATCTTCCCTGTCTGTTGCAGTGTGTCAAGATGCAGTAGGGCAGCCTGTTTATGTGAATGGGCTTCCAGTGCATGTAAACAGACTGAAATGTGGACATGCACTGTTTTTTCTATGCTGGTCACCACAAGACATAAAAGTGATTTACTATGCATTGTGATGTGCTGCAAGGCATAGACATCAGAGGTGAACTGCCTTGAGAAACCATTGAAAATAAAAAAAAAAAACACAATGCACTATTGTGTCCATGGTGTGTTACCTCGCTTACTGCACTGCAACAGATAGGTCTGAGTGTCCTGTTACATTTTACCATGGCAACAGAATAACAACCCCCACTAAGAGTCAGTTCGCACCAGAATTGCACAGGAAAGCGGATCCCTGTGTGTTCCACTGCAGGGCAATTTTGCAGCCCATTCATTTGAATGGCCTGAACGTCGCAATGCAGTGGTGGCTGGTGAAGTTTTCTGATGGGGGGCACCAGACCCCGCCCTTTCTGTTTTGACCCCTCTCACTTCTCATAAGCCCCACTCCTTATATAATCCACCCACTCTGTTCCTTGTATTCCACCCATAGTGTCAGTAGTATATAGCCCAGCATCACAGGACAGGGTATACAGCCCAACATTACAGATAGGGTATACAACCCAGCATCACAGATAGGGTATACAGCCCAGCATTACAGATAGGGTATACAGCCCAGCATCACAGATAGGGTATACAGCCCACCATCACAGATTGGGTATACAGGTCAGCATCACAGATAGGATGTATAGGTCAACATTACAGATAGGGTATACAGCCCAGCATCACAGATAGGATATACAGCCCAGCATCACAGATCAGGGTATATAGGTCAGCATCACAGATAGGGTATACAGCCCAGCATCACAGATAGGTTATACAGCACAACATCACAGATAGGGTATAAAGCCCAGCATCACAGATCAGGGTATATAGGTCAGAATCACAGATAGGGTATACCATCCAGCATCACAGATAGGGTATACTGCTTAGCATCACAGATAGGGTATATAGAGCATTCCCCCACTACAGGGCTCACAGCACTCCACCCTCGGGATCGTGGCATTTACCCTACCCCCCTCCCGCAGGAGGTCAGGCACTTAGTGGCAGCGGCGGTGTGCTCTCCTATCCTCCTCCCTGGTTCTGTGTGGGCTGCTGTGGTGTGGTGTCAGCAGGGGCTCCGGCTCCAGCGTGTCTCCTCTTCCAAAGCACTAGGCATCCAATGGGATCGTCTGGCGCTTTGGCCAATCGGAAAACAGGTCTCACATAACTGCCACCTGATTGGCGGGGAGGAATTGTAGTGTGACCATAGTGAAAATTAATTTGTCGTGCACCCCGAGCCCACCCTATTTTGAAGCCTATTAGAGCCTCTGGCTCTAATTATTATTATTATTATTATACAGGATTTATATAGCACCAACAGTTTGCGCAGCGCTTTGCAACATGAGGGCAGACAGTACACTTACAATACAAATCAATACAGGAGGGATCAGAGGGCTCTGCTCGTTAGAGCTTACAATCTAGAAGGGAGGGTCAAGTGGAACAAAAGGTAATAACTGTGGGGGGTGAGCTGATGGAGAAAATGAAAATACAGTTGTTAGGGATGGGTAGGGTAGGCTTCTCTGAAGAGAAGGGTTTTCAGGGATCGTCTAAAAGCTAATAGAGTAGGAGATAGGCGGACAGATTGGGGTAAGGCATTCTATAGGATTGGAGAGGCTTTGGAAAAGTCCTGGAGGCGAGCATGGGAGGAGGTGACGAAGGAGCAAGAGAGCAGCAGGTCTTGAGAGGAACAAAGAGAATGAGTAGGTTGGTATTTAGAGACTAGGCTAATGATGTAGCTGGGGGGCTAAATTGTGGATAGCTTTGTAAGTAGTTGTTAGTATTTTGAACTTAAATTGTAAGGGTGAGCGGAAGCCAGTGGAGGGATTGACAGAGAGGGGTAACAGACACAGAGAGATTGGTAAGGTGGATGAGTCTGGCAGCAGCATTTATGATGGACTGAAGAGGTGATAGACTATGTAGAGCTAAGCCAATGAGAAGGGAGTTGCAGTAGTCGAGGCGAGAGATGACCAGTGAGTGAATTAAGAGCTTTTTTGTGTCATTTGTTAGAAAGGGGCGTATTTTGGAGATGTTGCGGAGGTTGAGGCAGCAAGATTTGGACAGTGATTGGATGTGGTGCTTAAAGGAAAGTTCAAAGTCAAAGAGAACCAGCAAAGAGTACAGTCACGGAGACCAAAGGAGTGGAGTTTATTGAGGAGGAGGGGGTGGTCAATCATATCAAAGGCAACAGAGAGGTCCAGGAGTAGGAGTACAAAATAGTGTCCATTGGTTTTGGCCGTTAGTAGATCGTTTGTTAGTTTTAGGAGAGCAGTTTCTGTGGAGTGTTGAGGACGAAATCCAGACTGAAGGGGATCAAGAAGGCTATTATCAGCAAGGTGGACGCTCAGTCGGTTGTAGACCAGATGTTCAAGGAGTTTGGATAAAAAGGGGAACAAGGAGATGGCGCTTAGGTTGTTAAGATTAGATGGGTTCAGTGAGGGATTTTTAAGTATGGGGCTGACAAGTGCATGTTTTAGAGAGTTGGGGAAGATGCCAGAAGAGAGGGAGAGATTGAAGATGTGGGTTAGAGAGTGTAGCATAGAGCTAGAGTGTGAATGTAGCATTTGCGAGGGAACAGGATCCAGAGGGCAGTTGGTAAGGTGGACGTTAGCAAGTAGTTTAGCAACCTCGTCTATAGTGGTGGGGTTGAAAGAGGGAAGTAATGATTGTACCTGTGGACATGAAGTGTAAAGCGTATCTGAACAGTGGAGATCTCCTCACAAATTGTATCAATCTTCTGTTTGAAGTGATTGGCAATCTCCTGGGCAGTGAGTGAGTTGGCAGGTGGAGGCAGTGGAGGACGAAGTAGAGAGTTGAAGGTAGAGAAGAGTTGACGGGGAGGGGATGATAAGATGCTAATGAGAGTGAAAAATAGGTCTGCTTGGCAGTGAGGATGCTGGAATTGTATTTTTGGAGGGCAGATTTATATTGGTTGAAATATTTCTGGCACTTAGTCTTACGCCACAGGCGCTCATGAGCACGACTATGTTTTTTCAGACTTCTAGTATCATCTGTTTGACAAGGTTGAAGGGGTCGGGGCCTGATTCTGTGTGTAGTGAGAGGGGCCAATAAGTCCAGTGAGGATAGAAGTGAAGCGTTGTAGACAGAAATGGCTAGGTTGGTGCAGGATAGGGGTGAGATTTTGTCATAGATGTTGTCGGTAGCAGAGTAGAGAAGAGAAGGGTTGAGATGACGTAGCTTTCTGCGGGTAACTTTTAGGCAGTTGGAGAGAGAGGAGGTGGAGGAAAGGGAGAGAGTGAAACTAATAAGGTAGTGATCAGAGAGAGGGAATGGATAGTTAGAGAGGTTGCCTGGAGTGCAAAGGTGAGAGAAAACGAGGTCAAGGGTATTGCCTTCAGAGTGAGTAGGAGCGGGTATCCACTGCTTTAGTTCAAAGGAAGAGGTTAGGCTGAGAAGTTTGGAAGTGGCAGGAGTGTTAGTATTAATAGGGATGTTGAAGCCACCCAGAATGATTGTGGGGATTTCAGAATAAAGAAAGTAGGGTAGCCAGGCAGAGAAGTCATCAAGAAAGGTTGATACTGGTCCAGGGGGCCTGTAGATCACAGCTATCCTTAGAGAAACTGGAGTGAAAAGACGAATGCAGTGTGCTTTGAAAGAGAAGAGTGACAGAGAGGGAGGTGGTTGAAGTATCTGAAAGGTGCTATGTGGGGGGAATCAGTTGATTCAAAATACATACCCCCGCCTATCCTTGTCATAGGAATTCATGCATCTGGCGTCCTGAAAGGGGCCGGGCGCATGGATAGGTAGGGCGGTGGAGGTGTTGGGGGGGTGGCGCCCGTGCACCCACAATGCAAGGGCCGCCACTGTCACAATGGCCCCCACAAGAAGTAGTGTATGCAATACTTTTGAAAAGTGCATTGCACCAAATCACATAGTACTGCAATACCATGCAATCTGGTGCCTGCAAATGTACTGCAATTGAGATCTGTACTTGGGATGCCATTACCAATGTAGTGGCACCTGCAGCAGATCACAAAAGCACACGGAATGCATATGGAATTTAGGAGGGACACTGCTGAGCTGCACCCTCTCCACCAGTCCAGCGTACCTCTGTTACCTCACTCCCAGTAACAGAATGGGGTCCCACCATGTACATAGCGTGGACCTCATGTTTGCACTTGTTAGCTCCTCCCTTCCTGTACCATGTGACCAGGTCTCTTTAATTAGGGTTCGGTCCCGGATGCTATAGGAGACTGACTGCTGGGGAGGGAGCCAGAACACCAATCCCCTCACTTCCCGAAGGGACCCATAACCTGCCCAGGTACCATGCTTTACAACAGGCTGAAATGTACCTTGTGCTAGTTCTTGGTTACACATGGCAACTGCATTAGTCCTCCTACTAGACTTGCCAAGTAGACCCGTTGTAGAAGCTTTGCTTCATACCTCACATGTGCTTTACTGACCCTAGTTTTTTCATATGCCAGAATCATCATGCACCCCTATGAATAACTTCAGACCAGGCTTAGAACAGTTGATTACTTAAAAAACTTAATAGTACAGTTCAAGAGGAACAATAGCATTAGAATGTCCCCATCTATCTCTTATTGTCTGCCCAGGCATACCTTCAGAAGGTAGTAGTCCATTTTAGGTGTTCTCCAAGTCCTGGCTGATCTCTGGATTCCTGGTGCCTCTGATGGAGTTAAGGTTCCTAAGAGCACAGTGGCCTCCATAATCCTTAAATGGAAGACGTTTGGGATGACCAGAACCCTTCCTAGAGCTGGCCGTCTGGCCAAACTGAGCTATCAGGGGAGAAGAGCCTTGGTGAGAGAGGTAAAGAAGAACCCAAAGATCACTTTGGCTGAACTCCAGAGATGCAGTCGGGAGATGGGAGAAAGTTGCAGAAAGTCAACCATCACTGCAGCCCTCCACCAGTCAGGGCTTTATGGCAGAGTGGCCCGACGGAAGCCTCTCCTCAGTGCAAGACACATGAAAGCCCGCATGGATAAAAACACCTGAAGGACTCCAAGATGGTGAGAAATAAGATTCTCTGGTCTGATGAGACCAAGATAGAACTTTTTGGCCTTAATTCTAAGCGGTATGTGTGGAGAAAACCAGGCACTGCTCATCACCTATCCAATACAGTCCCAACAGTGAAGCATGGTGGTGGCAGCATCATGCTGTGGGGGTGTTTTTCAGCTGCAGGGACAGGACGACTGGTTGCAGTCGAGGGAAAGATGAATGCGGCCAAGTACAGGGATATCCTGGACGAAAACCTTCTCCAGAATGCTCAGGACCTCAGACTGGGCTGAAGGTTTACCTTCCAACAAGACAATGACCCTAAGCACAAAAGCTAAAATAACGAAGGAGTGGCTGCACAACAACTCCGTGACTGTTCTTGAATGGCCCAGCCAGAGTCCTGACTTAAACCCAATTGAGCATCTCTGGAGAGACCTAAAAATGGCTGTCCACCAACGTTTACCATCCAACCTGACAGAACTGGAGAGGATCTGCAAGGAGGAATGGCAGAGGATCCTCAAATCCAGGTGTGAAAAACTTGTTGCATCTTTCCCAAAAAGACTCATGGCTGTATTAGATCAAAAGGGTGCTTCTACTAAATACTGAGCAAAGGGTCTAAATACTTAGGACCATGTGATATTTCAGTTTTTCTTTTTTTTTTAAATCTGCAAAAATGTCAACAATTCTGTGTTTTCTGTCAATATGGGGTGCTGTGTGTACATTAATGAGGAAAAAAAAATGAACTTAAATGATTTTAGCAAATGGCTGCAATATAACAAAAAGTGAAACATTTATGGGGGTCTGAATACTTTCCGTCCCCACTGTATATCTGTATTAATATAGATACCAGTGTATCTGCTAAGTACAATATATGTAGTAAAAATAAAAGAGAAAAAAGTAGTTGCTAAATGATGGAACTGTAACCGTAATAAAGAAATACGCATATTGGCTGCTAACAGACTAAGCAGCTCACTAAATGTACAAAATGGGTTTTTGGTTTTCCAAAAGCATGACTTGGATAGTGGTGCATAGATGTTTACCAACGAGAGAACTTCAGTGGAGGAGAAAACTGGTTGATAGTGAGATATGTCCGAGGGAAGGATGTAGGAGGGTGGAGAGTGTGGAGCACGTTTTATGGCAGTGTGAATATGTAAAGGGGGTATGGAGGAGTTTGAGGAAAATGGTTAAAGCAGTAATAAAGTCCCCTTTTTTGATTTTGACCTACAGACAAGCTTATAATAAAGCTTACCTGTAGGTAAAATGATTATCTCCTAAACGTGTAGCAATAACTCACGGTGGAGCTGCTGGTTTAAGCGGGCCTGTCCTCTTTGCTCTACACCCTTCTTAAATTGTTCACTCCCCTTGACACAACTGTAGTGCAGTGTTGAAACAATATGAGCACTAACTTTAACCCACAATATACACTTACAATTATTATTACCTCTACCTGGGTGCTGGTAGCTCCACCTGTAGGAGAAATGACAACACTGCACACAAACTTCAATAATGACCAAAAAATAACTTCTTTCTTTGAATAAGTGATATATTTATATAGAGAGTTATTTCAATGGATATACTATCACACCAACGTAGTGTGATAGTATAAGAAATGATTATGACAATTAGTAACAATCACAGAAATATATATATGTATATATTGGTATGAACCTATACCCGGGAGCTCCCCTTGCTCTAGACCTTAAAGTCTACATACTAAAATGCAGGGCCCTGCAATGAAAAAGGTAGTCCAGACGTCTTCAGTCTTCGCTAGCTTTTATAATTGTAATCCGCTATGGGTTCCTCCTGGGTGTTGCGCAGTGTAGTATAACACACTAAAACAATTGTAATCCAACAGGGTAACTTGGTGTCTTTATACGAAGAAACAAACATCTAACATCCGCTCTTGAACACTGAAGTCTATTCGGATGCAATGCTCTCCTACTTAACTTGTTCCGTGGGACTATCAGTCCCAGCAACACTCTGTACAGTTCTAAAGATGTGTGTGTAATACTCAAATAAACTTCTGGGTGTCAACCCTCTCACCACACAGGATCCAAGCAGGTGGATGTCTCCGGTTCAGCAGTTCTCAGTTCCGTATGGAGGCACCACCACGCCGTCACACTGTTCCGCTCACAAACGACCGGGAGTCCTCGGTTATCTCCCCACGGGTCTTCCAAAACAATCACGTCTCTTGTCCAGCTCACTGCGATGCGATGGCAGGATACTACAGCTGCTCTGCTCCTTCGCCAGGTAGGCCGCAACCCTGTGGGACACACACACCCACAGAGTTCTGCTGACAGGCCACGTGTCCCAGGAACAAGAGACTAAAATGGCCGCTGCTTACCCTTTTATATCCCCCCACAATGCAGTTCAGTTCTGACTTTGTCCAGGAGCATTGTGGGTGGGTCAGAGCTACAGTTCCAAAGTAAACAATGAATCACTTCCGTGTCACTTAATCCTGAGACGTAAACTTATTGTACTTTATCAATTGTCCACAAGATGGCACTAACACAACTATTGTACTGAATAATACACATAGAGCTAGAAACAACAGTTGTCAGCGCTACATACTCCCCCTGCACTAAATCTTTGGTCCCCAAAGATATGTAAGACCTTGTTTCTGCTACACATCTTAGCCTCTAAACGAGAACACAGGACCGACAGGGGTGCCTCCCACCAATTCTCAGGTGTTGGAAAGCTACTCTGTGTACCCACAACTCTCACTTTAGTATCGGATACAGGTGTGCCAAGGGGTGAAGCAGGGCTCTCATTGTCCAGACTGACTGAGGAGGAATTAGGCTCATCAATGTTCCTTTTGCTGGTAATCTTGGTTGTTTCAGAACACTCGCCCAATGTATCGTATGTTAGTCTCTTAGGTGGGCGAATGTTCCTCTTCTCCCTCTGTTTTTTTGGTGTGTCCCCTATTTCTGGCTGGACACCACTTTCTTCTACTTCAGTGGGAGATAAACACTCTCCAGCTCTTCCAGACAATGGCACAAACTCCGGAGCTTCTGGCCTGAGAGACTCACTACTCTCCTCACTTGTGGGTGATGAAACATTTGCTTCAGTTTCAGGTATATTAGAGGACCATAACCAGCTAATGTCCATCTCTCTCTCCTCACTGTCTCCAGTTGTCGAAGTCCCAGACTGGGACCTAGTTACAGGCCATTGTGCAACTTCTGATGTGGATGATAATTCCTCTTCAGGGATTATCCTGACTGCATCAGTAAGGGACAAAAGATCATTCCGATGCCAGGTTTTAGTTGGTCCAGCACTTCCTTCTGGCCTGATTTCAAATACTGGAAGCCCTGGGAGCTGTTTACACACAACGTATGGCTGTGATCTCCATTGATTTGCCAACTTGTGTTTGCCAGGAATACCCAAATTCCTTAGTAAGACTCGATCTTGGACCCTTACTTTAAGGTCAAAGTTTCTCTTATTCCTGTTCTCCCGGTTTTCTGACTTGGTCCGGGCCTTCTCATAAGCAACCTTCAGACTCTTTCTCAGCCTATTTGCATATCCTCGATGGGAAGCTTCTGATGTGTGATCCAGAGAAGTTCCAAAAGCCAGATCCACTGGTAACCTAGCCTCACGCCCAAACATCAGCCGATAAGGTGAATAACCTGTGACGTCACTCTTGGTGCTGTTGTATGCATGTACTAAAGCGGCACTATGCTTACTCCAGTTGGGCTTTTGCTCGGAGGTTAATGTCCCCAACATATTAAGAAGAGTTCTATTAAACCTCTCCGGCTGAGGGTCTCCTTGCGGATGATAGGGTGTAGTTCTGGATTTTTTTATCCCCAGTAGATCCAGCAACTTCCTGATGAGTGTACTCTCAAAGTCCCTTCCCTGGACTGAGTGGATCCTCTGTGGTAAGCCGTAATAGACGAAGAACTTCTCCACTAATGTCTTTGCCACTGTGACTGCCTTCTGATCCTTCGTGGAGAAAGCTTGAGCATATCTGGTAAAATGGTCTGTGACTACCAGAATATTTCCTTGCCCACTCAAGTCAGATTCTAAACACAAGAAGTCTATACAAACTAGATCCATGGGGCCTTGGCTTGATAAATGTCCCATTGGGGCTGCCTGTTGTGGCAGAGTCTTTCTCTGGATACACCTATGGCAGGAGTGACAGTAATTCTCCACTTCTTTTCTCATGTAAGGCCAGTAGAATCTATCTCTTATTAATTGAAGAGTTTTTTCTGACCCCAAATGTCCATGACAATCATGTAGAGCGATTAACACTGTCTCTCTGTGCTTCTCTGGCAGCAACAGTTGCCACTTCTCCTCCGGATCTTCAGAGGGGCCCCTTCGGTAGACCACCCCTTGCAACAACTGCAACTCCCCACTCTTTGTGTAACAGCAGAGCTTCTTTTCGGGCGCTTTTCAAAAGTAAATCAGGGTGTTTACCCTCCAGAGCTTCCAATACCAAGCTGCAGAGTGGATCCTCTTGTTGATCTTTCCTAAGATCTTTCCTTGATAATTTAGGTAAACCCTCTGCAGCAATCTGGGAGACATTGCAGTAATACCTGGGTACTTAAATATGCCTCCATCTTGGCGGGTTCTTAACTGGAGGGTGATGGGGTCCAAAGGCTGTGCGCCCCTCAGGACTTGTTTAGCTCGAATCTAATCCACCTTACAAGGGTCTATTCCCTTCTTCAGTAATATCTGGTGAATGACCTTGTCCAGCCGTCTCATATATTCTGATAACTTCTCTCCAGTTTCCTGATAGGTGTGTTCTAATTGGTAAATTAGGTCGGAAACCTTTTCAGTACGTCCAAACACATCTTGCAGGATATGTAAGTAGTCTTGGGCTACACAGTTCTGTTTACTGAGTTTTAAATTTCGAATGGCCTTGGAAGCAGGCCCCTTGAGACTTTTAGTGATCCGCTGCTTCTTCTGTGTTTCAGGGATGTCCCACTCATCCAGCACCTGCGTGGTCTGTTCCAACCACTCTTCCAAAGTATCTTCCCCTTTGGGTACAGGCCGTTGGCCCGAGAAGATGCCCAGTTTTCGGTACCCAATCCCTGAATAAGTTGGGCTCCCTTTCTGACATTGGGACACCAAGTTTCCAAGGGCTGTGATGAGTTCAGGCTCAATTGCAGCCGGTGCTTACTGCGATGGACCCCTGACTCTTGTTAAACTCATCTGAGAGAAGGTGGCAGGATCCTCCCCCTGCTCTCTTGGGTGGGTCAGGTAAAATTTTGTCTTGTCAGCCAGTTCAACACTTTCACCCTCTCCGGAACTCCCTTCCTCTATTCTAATAAGGCATAGGTGCGGCATGTCTCATGATCAGGTCTTACTGCGACCACCTTGGCTCTTTGTCCTGGGGATAGTGTTTTCACCACTTGGCTAATGTGTTCCTTCTCCCAGATATCTCCCCAGAGTTCCATGGCTACGCTCGCTTCTGAGCGGACGCCTTCCGCCTCACACCACTGTGCCGCAGTGAGGGGATCCATTCTAGGGTTTTTAAGAGGGTGCTTGGCTTTAGAGTGACAGTAATCCCGGACGAGCCCCCACATGTAGCAATAACTCACGGTGGAGCTGCTGGTTTAAGCGGGCCTGTCTTCTTTGCTCTACACCCTTCTTAAATTGTTCACTCCCCTTGACACAACTGTAGTGCAGTGTTGAAACAATATGAGCATTAACTTTAACCCACAATATACATTTACAATTATGATTACCTCTACCTGGGTGCTGGTAGCTCCACCTGTAGGAGAAATGACAACACTGCACACAAACTTTAATAATTACCAAAAAATAACTTCTTTCTTTGAATAAGTAATATATTTATATAAAGAGATATTTCAATGGATATACTATCACACCAACGTAGTGTGATAGTATAAGAAATGATTATGACAATTAGTAACAATCACAGAAATATATATATATGTATATATTGGTATGAACCTATACCCGGGAGCTCCCCTTGCTCTAGACCTTAAAGTCACTATACTAAAATGCAGGGCCCCGCAATGAAAAAGGTAGTCCAGACGTCTTCAGTCTTCGCTAGCTTTTATAATTGTAATCCACAATGGGTTTCTCCTGGGTGTTGCGCAGTGTAGTATAACACACTAAAACAATTGTAATCCAACAGGGTAACTAGGTGTCTTTATACAAAGAAACAAACATCTAACATCCGCTCTTGAACACTGAAGTCTATTCAGATGCAATGCTCTCCGACGTTTTTCATCGTGACCGGATTGGCACACACCAGCCGGTACTCTGGTTTGGGGCCATACATTCTTGTCACTGGCTTTGCCTCCCTGCCTCTTTTCCTTTCCTCCTTTTGCCTCAGTGACCCTTTTGGGATGTACCCTGGCTGTCCATGGTGGCCCTGGTTGGGCTTAGTGTGTGTGGCTGCACAGACGCCCTGGGTTTCTGTCCTCCCGAACAGACGCTCGCTTTCAACCGCTGTGTATTGTGTCGTGTGTGTTTATCTGGCCAACTTTTACTCCCTCCTCCATTCAGCCCACCCTCTTTGCCAATTGGCTAGCTATGTGGAGGGCAGCTCCTCCTGTTCTCCGCTCGCACTTCCAGCTGCGTCATGTGACGCGCACGCGTCATGTGAAGGCCTGTGTCTGCCGCTCAGCATAATGGTCCTTGTAGGCAAACAGACTATGCTTACTCTGTTTACCTTATTATTGTTATTATTAAACAAGTGTGATTTAACTGTACTTCTGTCTTGGCCTGATTCATGGTCCCTGATTGTAGCCATGAATTCAGAAGATGCAGTCAATCCACTTGTTGGTAATATTTTTTCCAGATTGGATGAGCAAGATCACCGCATGGATCAGTTTGCCATAGCGTTACAAACGCTCCTGAGCCGCACAGCTCACCTGAAGTCTCCCACTGTGGCTGCTCCAGTACAACCTGTGTTGCAGGCCATCCCTGCTGCTGCTCCAGTCTCTGTGCAGGCACCCGCCTCTATAAGAGGTATGTCTGGTTCCGCTCCGCTTCCCCAGGGATTTGGGGGTGATCCAGTTCAATGCAGGGGTGGCCGGGTTTACCCTTTGTTGGTCTTGGAGGATAAGGCCATGGAGGAGTATGTTGCAGACGCACTTTCTCGAGGTTTCATCTGCAAATCCTCGTCTCCTGCTGGTGCTGGTTTCTTCTTTGTGAAGAAGAAGGGCAGTGAACTGAGACCTTGTATTGATTATAGGGGTCTCAATCGTTTCACAATTAAGAATGCCTACCCGATTCCGTTGATTACAGTTATTTGACCACCTCAAAGGAGCAACGGTTTTCATGAAGCTTGATTTGAGAGGGATACAATCACAATACAATACAAGCATACAATCTCGTGTGGATTAAGGAGGGCAACGAGTGGAAAACTGCGTTTAATACCAGAACAGGCCATTATGAGTACCTCGTAATGCCTTTTGGCCTTTGTAACGCCCTGGCAGTTTTCCAGGAATTTATTAACAATGTCCTCCAAGATTTGTTGCAGTTATGTGTGGTGGTTTATCTCGTTTCCAAGTCCCTGGAGAGCCACCACACAGATGTCTGTCCTCTGCTTCAGAAACTAAGCGAAAACAATTTCTATTGTAAACTGGAGAAGTGCGAGTTCCATCGTGAACAGGTTAAATTCCTGGGCTATGTCATTTCCACTGCTGGTTTTTCAATGGACCCAGAGAAACTTTCAGCAGTCCTACAGTGGCCCGACCCGTGGGTTTACATCCTCTGCAGTGTTTCCTGGGCTTTGCCATCTATTATTGGAAGTTTATTGGTAACTTCACGTCTCTGGTCAAGCCCCTGACTGATATGACCAGAAAAGACGGTAACCCACAGAGTTGGTCTACAGTGTCCATTAAGGCCTTTGAGAATCTCAAGGCTGCCTTTGTTTCTGCTCCTGTGTTGGCACATGCTGATCCTACGTTGCCTTTTATCCTAGAAGTTGATGCTTCTGACTCTGGAGTTGGCGCCCTTCTATCTCAACATCCTAACTCTGAGAGCGCTATGCATCCATGTGGCTACTTTTCCAAGAAATTGTCACCTGCGGAGTGCAATTACAAGATTGGTGACAGAGAGCTGTTCGCGATCATTTTATCCCTGAAAGAATGTTGAAGGTACCACTGTTCCGGTTCTCATTCTTACTGACCATAAGAATCTCACATTCTTGGCTGAGCCTAAGCGCCTCTCTCCCAGAAGGGCGCGATGGGCTCTTTTCTTGTCGAGTTTTAAATACATTGTCTCATTCTTAGCCGCTACTAAGAATGTAAGGGCTGACACCTTGTCACAACAATTTTCCTCAACTTCTAAGTTGGAGTTGGTTCCGGTTCCTGTGATTCCTCCTGATCGTATTCTGGCTACGGTTCGCACCAATCTTACTTCTCCTTTGGGTGACGCTACCCACTGAACAAGCCAGGCGCTGCAGCCTTACGGCGCTGGGAGCGGAGCTCATGTGAATAGGCTCTGGGCGGAGGCTTGTCACTCGACGGCTGTGCACAACTCTCTGGATAAAGTGAGGATTGGATCAGTCAGTGCTTGTTTCCCGAAGGCAATCAAGTATATTCAGAGTCCCAGGGGTGCACATTATTCCAGTAGAATCATCCGTTCGCCAAACAGAAGGAGGAAAGTAGAAGGGGGGAAGGTAGGAGGGGATTTGGAAGTTGCTTCCAAGTGGGTGCTGTGAATGTGATGGCGTCTAGCTGACGATTGACTCACACAAGCTCCGCTCCCAGCACCGTACGGCTGCAGCACCTGGCTTGTTCAGTGGGTAGCATTAACAGAGCAGCATGTGCAGATCCCAGCGAAGCGTTTCTGTCTGCTCTGGCTAGCCGTCCCTGGATCGGGATCCACTAACCTAATATAGTCTCAGAACTACCAGAAAGGCATGTCATACTTCAGAATCATTTGGAGATCCCCTAACAGAGGTGTCTTTCACCTAACCATCAGCAGTTCCAGAAAAGAGGTGAGACAAGCTGAACTTTCCTATACACTGTGACAAGTCCTCTGTAGGAGCAGAGTGAAGGTATGTGCTTGTTTAAATCAACTTTTCCTTTTTGATGTGGTGCAATTTGATACTTTTTACAGACTCTCCATAACTTGGGCTGCTCTGCAATTTAGAAAACAGTCAATACAGTTTACAAGGATCTACTCAGTATAATTAATCAGCTGTCTTTCACCTCAGTTTTTGCTACATCCATAGGCCGCATCATGGGAGGTTTATTATCATCTATTTTTTTTAATAGAGACTGCTACACAAGCTGTGCAAATATCCCATCTTTCAAAGGGGCACATGACTGCTTTTTTATTACTGCCTCATTATTGCCCGAGACCAAGTGGGATCACAACTGGTAGCCGGCTACCTTGGGGGGATCGCGAGTGAATGAGGAGTGTGTAAGTGGTGTGTCTGTTATTGCTTCATTTAGTTTTCACATTCATTGGTGGAGGTAATTAGTGTTATCTAATTGTCATTGTGGGTGGATTTTTTATATATTTATAAATAAAGTATTCCATTTTGTATCTTTTCTATACCTGTGTGTTCCTCTCTGAAGAATCCTTTCTTTAGACCCTCTGGTCTTTTTGTTACATGTTATTATATGATTCAGAGGAACCGGCCTATTTGCTATATCATCACATAGCAATTAGACATTAGGTTTAGGTGTCATTTTAAGCATACAATTACTGATCTAATAGTGTTAGTTGCACACATATTGTTAGCTTGTTGACACTCTTACAAGCTAGGAGTCTCCTGACTTATCTTCTATTTTACTACTTTAGGAGAGCTGGACAGGGCCGTAGAAGGTCCTTAACCCATTAGCAGGACCAGTATCTGATCCTTTGTGCAAGGAGCAACAGGATGAGCACTGTCAGAGACCTACAAAATGACCTCCAGCAGGAGGTGTGAATGTCTCTGACCAAATAATCAGAAACAGACTTCATGAGGGTGGCATGAGAGCCCGAAATCCTCTAGTGGGCCCTGTGCTCACTGCCCCGCACAGTGGAGCTCGATTGGCATTTGTCATTGAACACCAGAATTGGCAGGTCCGCCACTGGCATCCTGTGCTTCTCACAGATGAGAGCAGGTTCACCCTGAGCATGTGACAGATGCGAAAGGGTCTGGAGAATCTGTGAAGAACGTTATGCTGCCTATAACATCATTCAGCATGGCCAGTTTGGTGGTGGGTCATTGATGGTCTGGGAAAGCAAATCCATGGAGGGACGCACAGACCTCTACAGTCTGGACAACGGCACTGCCTTGACTGCCATTAGGTATCAGGATGAAATCCTTGGACCCATTATCAGATCCTATGCTTGTGCAGTGGGTCCTGGGTTCCTCCTGGTGCACGACAATGCCCGGCCTTATATGGCGACAGTATGCAGCCAGTTCCTGGAGGATGAAGGAATTGATACCATTGAATGGCCCCCATGCTCACCTGACCTAAATTCAATAGAAGCCCTCTAGGACCTTATCCACTTGACGCTGCCAGGTTGCACCTCAGTCTGTTCAGGAGCTCAGTAATACCCTGGTCTAGTTCTGGGAGGAAATACCCCAGGACAGCATCCGTCGTCCCGACGTTGCCAGACATGCATACAAGCACGTGTTGGCCATACAAACTACTGAATACCATTTTGAGTTGTGGCAATGAAATGTCAGCAAAATGGACTAGCCTGCTGCATCATTTTTTCACTTTGATTTTAGAAGTGTTTTTTAATTTAGCCCTCGGTAAGTTGATAATTTTCATTTCCATCAAACAATGAAACTTGGGAGATATGATTAAACCTGTACGGACTGGCTCCAATTTCTGAGCACCAGAGTAAGCATTAACACTTTCAGGACAGGCTGCAATTTCCTATGCCTTGAGCAGGCATATTGCTACTGGAACAATAAAACAATAGTGTTTACTTGTTTCAAATTTAAAAGAAAAAAAATGCACAAATTTACAGCACTACTTTGAGACTGGATAGGTCACGATTTCTGAGGGAGAGAGCAAGCACACTGCATGTAGAATTTAAAAAATAGTGTCTTGTTATAGAGACTAAAGATGAAAAAAGGTTACAGATATTAAGCCTGTATGGTCAGACTGCTATTTCTGAGCAAATAAACACACATATTGGATCTGGAAATTAAAACATTTGTGTTTAATTGAAAATAAAAAACATAAACCACTTTGCACCACACCTCAGAAGTCCTTATTGGATAGGCCACAGCTTCTTAGGGAGAGAGCACATTGCATCTGGAAGTAAAAAAAATTAAGAGGGAAGCACACAGACTAGCGCAATTAATCACTTTATTTCGATGTAGAAATTTAAAGAAAAATAATTTACTCACATGTTCCAAATTAGTAATGTGCATGGGTTGCCACGCCTATCCAGGAAGTGTTTTGTGAGCAACTATTGATAGTTCCTCTGTGAGCCCCTGCAAGTGCAACAGACTGACGCTGGGAGCAGTTTAATTTCCTTTCCCCAGTCTATTAGCAAAGCTCTTTGAGAGAGAGGAGAAGCTTTGTGTGACACACTGCAGCTCTGGCCAGGCTACCAGTGGATTATGTCTGAGGCTGCTACAGGCACATTATTCATTTGGAACATGTGAGTGAATGATTTTTATTTTAAATTTTAGATCTAAATAAACTGATTCATTGTGCTAGTCTGTGCACTTCCCTCTGTTGTTTTTTTTTTTTGTTGTCGGTTGAGGCTACCTGCATCCCCTTGTGAATGGTCTGAGGATAGCTACAAAGGATTTAATGCTGACCACAGATATCAAGCCTGTGTAGGTAGGTAGGCTGCAATTTCTGAACAAATAAGCATACGCATTGCATCTAAAACAACAAGTAGGTTCTTTTGTGTACAATTGAAAACATAAGCATTGAACAGAACTGCACCACACTTTTCAAGCCTTCATTGGAATGGGTTGCAATTTCTGAGACAGAGAGTAAGCAGATTGCATCCACAAGCAAAAAATGGGCTTTGTTTTTCACAAACTGAAAAGAGAAACATTTGACAGATTTGTGGCTAAGCTTGTAATCCTTTTCTGGCAGGCCACTTTTTCTGAAGGAGAGAACAAGTAGCTAGAAATATGTGATCCTTTTTTTTCAAGAATTAATCATGGTGGTACATGTTAACAGATTAGCACTACAGGCTGCTATATGTCAGCCGTGCAACATGCAGCTTACACATTCCAAAAACAATGTAAAAAAGGGGTTATTTCTTCCTAGACAGAAGAGAAAAACAATTTAAAGAACTGCAGCACAATTTTATACCTCTTTTAAACAGGAAATAATGTTGAGGTAGAGAGCAGGCAGATTGCATCTGGGAAAAAAATATTCTATTTCTATTTGAAATTTTAAACAGAAAATTGTAAAGAATATGTTACCCCAACATTTCATATTTCTGATATGTGCCTGCTGTACTATGTACTTGTATGAAAAAGTATCCTGTTCTCCTTGTATTGCTACTCTGGTGTCCCTGTCAGTCCCTGTTTTCCTATTAAAAACTGACCACCCTAAGCAGGAGAAAACACATGGTCAGTTCTCTGTGTTTTGAACTCAGCCTGCTCTCCTCCAATGATCAGACTTGTCCTGACACCCCCCCCCCACACACACACACACACACACAGCCTTTAACTGGGAAGATCAGTGTGCTGCTGCTTCACCTTCGCTCAGCTCTTATGCAGCCGAGAACAGAAATTATGTTATCACTTATAAAAAAAGTGTTTATAATGTTATATACTGTATATATCTACAAGTGTTTTGCATGTAATTTCTATTTTAAACTGAATGGGTTGTTTCACAAGGTGAGGGTTTACATACACTAAGTAATTCAATGTAAAATTCACCCAGGATAGACCACTATTTCTGAGGGAGAGAGTAGGCAGATTTCATCAATAAATTTAAAATAAGACAGAATCTTTGTGGTAGGTATATTATAAATATTGTACACATTTGCTGCAGAGAACCTTGTCTTTACTAATGAAAAAATAGTTTTGAGGCACAGATTAGGCCCACCAAAAAATATTGCCTCAAATTGCATTTTTTAAGACACAGGTTTTTAAAAATTGCACATATTTACAGGACAAAATCATAAACATGGGGTGGATTTGGATGCAGAGAGTCAGAGTCGTTTATCCAGAAATATGAACACATTTATTTGCTAAAAAGACACTAAATGAAAATCTTATATGGATTAGCTAAACACAATCTCATTCATTTTAATGGGAGGTAATCCTGCAGATAGGGAGTAGTTCTATTTCAGCTTCAAAAAAATAATTTTCTTTTTAGAAAACAGCACCTTACTTCCATGGAACACACTCTGGCAGGCAGGGAGTTGACATTAATTTTATTTATAAATACTGAATAAAAATGTATTGTTTTTATAAGTTAAATTGAATTATTTGCTGAACCAAATCACATTCTTTAGGATGTGATGTGGTTTTGGAGGCAGATTTCACCAAGAAATATTAAGTGGAACTTTATTTTTCCAAAAACACTGTGTAAACATTGTACATATTTGAGGTACAGAATCTTAACCTGTTTAATAGGATTCACTTTGGGAGGTAAGGAGTAGACATTTATCGCAGAAATATGAAATTAAAATGTAGTTCCTCAAATATTACATAAACTTTGAACAGATTTGATGCACAGACACTATAATATCAAATAGGATTTGATAGGAGAGTGTATTCCTAAAACAACCATAAAAGTAAAATTACAAAGTAATATATTTTTAAAGGCAGGTGAAAACGTGTGAAGATTGTATGTTCAGAATTATTAGCAGAGTACTGAAATTATGTTTTGGAAGCTTCTTGGATACAGAGAATACTACTGTCATAGAGAAATATCAGAACATGTCTTTATCATCATGGAATAGGAAGAGAACACAAACGAGTGCATTGAGCATAGATAGACAATACATCCTGTTATATATTAGAATAGAAAAACTATACAGTATAATACACCAGCGCCACCTGCTGCATAGATAGGTATAATGCATAAAGTATTGTCAGTTTAACAACTTTACATAACATGCTGTTATTCTTCTCCAACACCCCTTCTCAACAGCATATGCTTTGTCAAATTATATTCAGCCTCCTCTGGATATAACTGGAACATTCCTTCAACAAAGGCTTGATGAGTGCATCAGCAGTTATCTCCTCTGACGGGCAGTATTGAATGTCTATAACACCTTGCTCCTGATTGTCCCTCAGTAGGTGATACTTGACGTCGATGTGTTTGGTCCTAGGATTGACCCTTTCTGATTGCGTAAGCTTTAAACATCCCTGGTTGTCTTCCAAAATGGGAATTGGTTTTGACATGTCTATCCCAATGTCCATAAAAGGTCGACTGATCTATATTGCTTCTTGACACGCGTGTGCTGCTGCAATGTACTCTGCTTCAGTTGAAGATAGAGTGACAGTTGTTTGCTTTCGACTAGCCCAACTTATGGTTCCTTCCCCATATTGGAAGATGAATCCACTTGTGAATTTGCGGCCTGTGCAGGTCCCAGCCCAATCAGCGTCCACATACCTGACCAGTGTTGGATTTGATGTTGCTGGTAACCATAACTTCATCTGAATTGTTACTTTGAGGTAATGCATCACTCTTTATACCGCGTTGCAGTCACGCTGACAGGAAGCTGAGACTTTCCTGCATAGTATGCCCACTGCTACAGATATGTCTAGTCGTGTCACAGTGGCAACATATAGCAGCTTACCGATTGCTCTGCGATACATATCATTGTTGGGTAGCAAATTTTCTGCTTCATTGCTCTTTTGGTAGTCTGATTCCATAGGAGTTTTCACTTCCTTTGCATCTTGCATATGGCATTGTTCCAAGATTTCTGAGATTTTCTGTAATTGGTTGAGAAGATAACTTCCATCTTCTTCTTTCTCTATTTGGATTCCCAGATAGTAGCTAATGTTCCCTAGCTCTTTGATTTCAAAATGTTCATTCAGCTTGTGAACGATTGTAATTCCCTTCTTGTTCAAAACAAGTTATAATGTCATCAACATAGATAAGGATGTAAATCCATCTGTCTTCTTGATTCCTGGAGTAGAGACAGGGTCTGCTTTACTTCTTGAGAATGCCTCTCTGGTAAGCACTTTGTTCACTTTCTCATTCCACATCCTTGTAGATTGCTTAAGACCGTAGATGCTCTTCTGAAGTTTACGCACAAGGTTGTCTCCTTGTTCAAACCCTGGTGTTTGCTCCATGTAGAGATCCTCCTTAATGTCTCCATATAGGAAAGCTGTTTTAATGTCACAAGCGTTTGACTTGCATGACCTTCCTGGCTGCAATGCTAAGAAGCGCTCTGATGGTGGAGTATTTTAGTACGGGAGCGAATGTTTCATCGTAATCTTCACCAAATTTCTGAGAGTAACCCTTGGCAACTAGTCTGGCTTTGTATTTGTGGATATTCCCTTCTGCGTCTGACTTGAAAGTCCACTTACTTCCTATAGTTTTATGGTTAGGAGGGAGGTCTGTGAGTGTCCAGGTTTTATTTTATTGAAGTGACTTAAATTCTTCTTTTGCTGCCTTTCTCCATTTATTAGCTTCACATTTTGGCAGTTTTTCTATGTTTTCCCAGGATGTTGGTTCAAGTATGCTCTGTGTTTTGACAGTGTATGACAGCTTGCGGGGTGGTATTCCCTTTGTAGTCCAAGTAGATCTTTTGATTTCAGGCAGGATCTGGTGGGGAGCTTGATTTAGGCAATGTGAGTTCCGCCTCTTTTTTCTAACTCCTGCACAGGTTCGCTTTGGTCGACCTTTTTTTCTGGTTTGCTTGGCATTTTCACTTCGCAGCTTTCAATGATCAGTGTTTCTGGTGATGGGCTCTCATCAAAATAAACACTACAGCTTATTGTCACTTTGTCAGTCTTTGGGTGTAGGATTCTGTAACCCTTTGTTTGCTCACTGTAGCCTACTAGAATGCCCTCTATGGTTCTGTTCTCCAGCTTTGATCACTTCTCACTTGGAATATAGGCATATGCTTTACATCCAAACACTCTGATGTGCCCTATGCTAGGCTTTGATCCATGCCACATTTCGCATGGAGTACTTTTAATGGCTCTTGAGGGTAGTCTGTTCTGTAGGTAGGTTGCTGTCATGACTGCAGTATTTGTAGCTGCTGACTTTTAATTTTTTTTTTTTTTAAATGGGAACCCCGCTTTAACTGTAAGACCGTTGTTTGCAAGACTTTTCACTGATAGAAGGCTGCCTTCTAGTTCAGGAACATACAGCACTTTCTTTATAAGTATACTCTGCTTGCCTTGTGGTGTAATGCAGTTCAGGAAGCCCTGGCCTTTACCTTCTGAAGTGATGTTTTTCCCGTCTGCTAAGAAAACTTTGTCTTTTGCACTGTAATCAATGTTTGTGAAGAAGGTTTAATCGCTAGTCATGTGGCTTGTTGCTCCTGAGTCTATGCACCAGCCATGTGGCTTGCCGCTCTGTGTCAATTTAACCACTTGCCAACCGGCTCACACCGATATACGTCAGCAGAATGGTACTCCTGCGCAAACCGATGTACCTGTACGTCGGTCTGCAAAAGCAGGATAGCGCGCACGGCGGCCCGATATCGTGGCGAGGAGAGGCAGAATGGGGAACTGCCTATGTAAACAAGGCATTTCCCCGTTCTGCCTAGTGACATGACAGGGATCTACTGTTTCTAGTGATCGGGGGCAGTGATCTCTGTCATGTTTCAGTAAGCCCATCCCCTACATTTAGAACACGCTGAGGGAACACACTTAACCCCTTGATCGCTCCCTAGTGTTAACCCCTTTCCTGCCAGTGTCATTTTTACTTTGATCAGTGCATTTTTATAGCACTGATCAATGTAATAATGTCACTGGTCCCCAAAGAGTGTAATTTGGGGTCAGATTTTTCCGCAATGTCGCAGTCCCGCTAAAAATCACAGATCACCGCCATTGCCAGTAAAAACAATAAAAATAACTAAAAATGCCATAAATCAATCCCGTAGTTTGTAGATGTGATAACTTTTGCGCAAACCAATCAATATATGCATATTGTGATTTTTTTACCAAAAATATGTAGAAGAATATATATCGGCCTAAGCTGATGAATACATTTTTTTTTTTTTGGATATGTAAAGTAAAAAAACAGTTTTTTTCCTCAAAATTGTTGCTCTTTTTTAGTTTATAGCGCAAAAAATAAAAACTGAAGGGGTGATTAAATACCATCAAAAGAAAGCTCTATTTGTGGGAAAAAAAGCATGTCAATTTAGTTTGGGTACAGCATCGCACAACTGCGCAATTGTCCGTTAAAGCGACGCAGTGCCACATCGCAAAAAATGCTCTGGTCATTAGAAGGTGCTACTCCATGATGTGTCTGCAGTTTCCTTTGTGATTGCTTTGACTCTTTCTTTTGTGGATAGCTGTAGCTTTCGCTGCTCGGCTTTTTAGATAGAACAGTCCTTTTATAAGTGACCAGTCCTTTTACAGCGAAAACAGGCTCTGCCTTCTTTGTTGTGCTTTGTGCTTTTGTACATCTTAAGAGCTTTGTCATCGTGGTGCATATTTTCTTTCCTTCTGTCATATTCATCAATTAATTTGCCTTTGACGTATTCCAGTGTTAGTTCCTGCTCGGGTCTGGTTTCTAAAGCGTTAATAAGAGCAGTATATGCCTCTGAAAGGCTGCAGAGGAGCAGGGCAACAGTATGGTTATCTTTGATGTCCACTCTGATGGCATGCAGCTGCTCTATGATCTCTAGCATAGCATTCACGTGGTCACACATTTTCTGGCCTTCTTGTAGTCTCATCTTGTACAACTTTCTTAGCAAAAACAGTTTGCTGTTTAGACTTGAATGCTCATGCAGCTTTTGTAATGAAGTTCACTTACCTTTGGCCGTTTTTTCTGTTCTTATGTCGATAAGCTGGTCATCTTCCACTAGTAAGCTTATAGTTGCTTTTGCCTGCCTATCCTTGCTGTCCCA
Organism: Aquarana catesbeiana; assembly: GCF_042186555.1. Classification (NCBI taxonomy): domain Eukaryota; kingdom Metazoa; phylum Chordata; class Amphibia; order Anura; family Ranidae; genus Aquarana; species Aquarana catesbeiana. The sequence continues at coordinate 118,448,214 of NC_133333.1, read as the reverse complement.
GTCCTCAGTCTCCCCATTTGTAGGTCTGTCTGTATTCAGCACTTGCCACAAGTCATCCATGCTAAAAAGCATTTCCAGTTTAAACTTCCAAAGCTGGTAATTGGCATTGTTCAGCTTTGCTATTGCAAACTTCACATCTGAACCACTTTCCGTCTTTCAGTAGTTTGTATACAGTACTCACTGATTCTCTGTAATTCTTTCCAGTGCCTGGATGCCTGCTGGGTGCTCTGCTGGGTACACTGGGATTCCTCTCCAATGCCTGGGACCCATAATCTCCTAGCAAAGTATTGAAATCATGCTTTGGAAGCTTCTTGGATACAGAGAATACTTTACTGTCACGGACAAATATCAGAACATGTCTTTATCACCATGGAATAGGAAGAGAACACAAACAAGTGCATTGAGCATAGGTAGGCAATACATCCTGTTATATCATAGAATATAAGAACTCTACACTATAATACCACAGTGCCACCTGCTGCATAGATAGGTATAATGCATACAATATTGTCAGTTTATTAATAACTTTACATTACATGCTGTTGTTCTTCTCCAACAAGAATATCATCCGTTTAAACTAGGATTACATTTTTTAGGTAGAGAAAATCATAATTTAGATCAAAATATTACATTTTACTGTTCATTTTTGGATATATAATTTATAAACTATACAGATCAGCTGCACAAAATCCAAATATTTTCCATGGGAGGCAATTGAAGAGAGAGACAGCAGGCAGACTCTATCTTTACTTTAAAAATGTAGAAAAAAAATAGAATTAGGGAGTTAGAATGGGTGGTTTCAATTTAAAGAATCACTGTTCGAGTGTATCCAAAATAATTGTGAATCATTACACTGTATTCAGGTTGGATTCAGCATGTAGCCTGCATGAAAACCAAACACATTTCCAGACAGAAAAGAACAATTGCAGAAACATAATGCATTGTCCATATTTACCCGCTCCAATACAGGTCACTTTTACTCCCTTCCTGCCCAGGCCAATTTTCAGCTTTCAGCGATGTCACACTTTGAATGACAATTGCCCGGTAATGCAACACTGAACCCATATAAAAAGTTTTATAATTTTTTTCACACAAATAGAACTTTCTTTTGGTGGTATTTAATCACTGCTGGGTTTTTTGAAAAAAAAAAAGTTTTCTTAGTGTAGCGCTGGTAGATTTTCAATCTACCGCAGGTTAGGTAAATTTAGTAATTTGGGCGTTAGGAAGGTAAAAGTTCGCCTCTGTTCCAGCTTGGCTGACGTTGTGTGTGTTTCCGTGCTGACCGGTGGGTGTCGCTGTTGCCACTGGTCAGTGTTGGAAAGGCAACGTGTCGAAGTGTATAGATGCTCCTCTGTCTCAGAGACAAGTTTGGTGGAGATGGTCCTCCGAGTTGCAATCTGGGAAGAGGGTATTTATGGGACAGACACCATGTTCTAGAGTCGTTTTTTACAGCCACCTGCTGGCCCTCCTGGCCGACAGGTATGTGTTAAGGAGCTACCTCGTGGTCCTCTGATCGGGAGGCCCACAATACAGCGCCACAGGGTTGGGTCCAGAGGCTTGTCTGGGGCCTACCACCGTGGCCGAGGAATGGTCCTAAGCTATCGGTCTTGTGTGACGAAGCTGGACAGCCGAGGAAGATCCCAGGGGAGGACCCGTCTTGGAGAGATCACGTGGTGAGCTGATCTATAGAGGGGCCTGGTGACTCGGTTGAAGAACGTATCCAAAAGAAGTAACTATACAGCATAGTGTTGCCGGTTTGGCTTAAAGGTTCAAGCACTGTGACTGACTTTCACTGCAGAAAATTTGATACATCCTGTGGCAGAGGATCGTACGGATTTACCCCCAAACGAGTCTGTGACAGAGACTTTTAATTTGTGCTGCGTACTGGCTGCTAGACCGGTGAGAGAGGCCTATACAGAGGAGCAAAGAGTGTGTCCTACAAGGGGAGCGCATTCCACATAATTATCTGAATTCTACCGGGACAGTTGTCGCTAAGATTCTATAAGAAGATATTTGAGTTTCTCTTGAAAGTTTCCTTTTCCGCCTCTTTCCTGCTGCTTCCTAAAGTTTTACTGTTTAATAACGCATTAAAAACGTACTCCAGTGTTGGTGCGTGTGTCGTCCAGAAGTAAACTCAACGGAACCCCTAGATCTGGTGCCGGTGAAACAGAGGGAAGCAAAGTGAAGGTAACAGACACGCTTAAACCAGCAGCTCCGCAGAGAGTTAGTGCTACATGTGGGGGCGTCGTCCGGGATTTGTTGACCGTCAATTATTGCAACCCAGTGGAGTGTTTTACCGGGAGTTTACAGAGAGAGCTGGACTTTGAGAAAATCTTTTCAGAAAGAGGAAAGGTTAAACTGCAGGACTTTGCTTTTGAGTGCGTAGACGCTGGGCACCAGAAAAGGCCCAGGAGCTACGTGACTGAAAGAACAAGTGGGAGGAGTTACCCTACTTGCTACTACGTGGGACGCGTGTATGTGTTTGGCGCCAGAGGAGAAGCCTCGTGATCGTGCTAAAATGATCAGAGTGTGGCCATATCTTTTCCGGCGTTGCAATCGTTTGTGTGACCCAGAGTGTTCCCTGCAAGCACCGTGATGAATACTGTGCAATCTGGAACTCCGTTCACGGATACTGGAGTTCGAATGAAGCCGCAGGGGAGGTTTATCCTGTATACCTCGGGAGATGTTGAGGGACTGGGCATGACCTGCCATCGATGTGAAGGATTGGCCATGCATCTTCGTCCATTCTGCCGATGTCCACAGTGTGGAGAGTATTTGTTTGTGGTGGAGCCACCTACCATGCCGCCCCGTGCCGGATGGATTGGGTGACAGGTATTGCCTACTCAGAAGAAAGTGGGCTATTGAAAGCTTCCCGCCGCCATGGTTGAGGCCTACCCCAGAGGTTACCTGAGCCAGAGCTACCAGAGTCTACGCCTGGGACGGATAAGCCACTGTTGGGGACTGTAAAAAAGTATTTGCCAGCGGAAGAATTGAGAGACTTGGAAATAGAATCCATTTCCGGGGATGATGACTTATTTGAAACCATGTCACAGAGCTATTGTGGTCACAAGGCGAGGATGTTGCCTCCACAATGACTCTTCCTGAATGGACTGCCATGAGTTCTGGTAAGACATCACCCTGTGTGGAAACGAACAGTGCTGTTGCTGGGACTTTGTCAAAAGTTATCGGTTCGCTACAGACACCGGCTGGGTCTATGGTAAAAAAGTCATTAGATTCCTGTGTACCTCCTGATATGGGGAGAGACAGATCTTTGCCAAAACTTGCTCACTTGCAAAGGATGTTAAACAAGCATGTGGCCGCAGAGTATGGTTTGGAGTTCCCCTATGTGCCCCAGGATGTCATGCGGGAGATTGAAGCTAATCGGGAGCTTTGGTACGGTGAAGCCATTTGGGACTACTTGTCTGTGCCTAAACCCTTTAGAAAGACTAGATGTTCTGTCCGGATGGATGAACGTTGCAACGGGTGCTTTGTACATTGGAGCTATGGTCGGCATATCTATGCTGATAAGGTGGTAATCTGCAGACCAGGAAAAGACAATGCTGTATATTTTATTACCACTGTGGATAAAGAAGGAAAATATGTGACTTTGCCAGATCCTCGGTTTTACTGGTAATTTTGGACACTACCACTTTGTAAGTTACTTAGCTAGATAGTGTCAGGGTAAGGAGATCTGCGTGGTCAAGATCTACAGATCCTGTCTCAGTGTTTAAATCCAAGGACTTCTTTTGCTAGCCAGCTTTCTTTTATGAAAAAAAAAAAGAGTTCTTATGCAGGGATGGACTCCTAAAGTTTTGTAGTTTAGATTGTGGGAAGAGTCTCATTTTTTAATGAAGCTTTGCTCCTACTGTTGTATAGGATATGTATATATGTGTGCTTAACTATGTTTTCTTTTCAGGGATCATCGGATCATATGCATAGCTGGGAGGCTTTTCAGCTAGTTAGTTAGTGAGGTTGTGTACAATTATATTGTGGTTTTGTTCGCGGCTGTGAACATATTGTTTTATAAGATATAAGTCTCATAATGTCTTTAAACTGTCCTTTCTCTCTCTCTGTCTAAAGTTATAAGAAACTCAAATGCTACTCTCAGGCTTGAGAGTTACTGTTACTGTGTTCGGACAGATGTTGGGGACAACGTCTATTGTAGTGGAGGGAGTATGTAGCGCTGGTAGATTTACAATCTACTGCAGGTTAGGTAAATTTAGTAATTTGGGCGTTAGGAAGGTAAAAGTTCGCCTCTGTTCCAGCTTGGTTGACGTTGTGTGTGTTTCCGTGCTGACCGGTGGGTGACGCTGTTGCCACTGGTCAGTGTTGGAAAGGCAACGTGTCGAAGTGTATAGATGCTCCTCTGTCTCGGAGACAAGCTCGGTGGAGGTTGTCCTCCGAGTTGCATTCTGGGAAGAGGGTATTTATGGGACATACACCACGTTCTAGGGTCGTTTTTTACAGCCACCTGCTGGCCCTCCTGGCTGACAGGTATGCGTTAAGGAGCTACCTCGTGGTCCTCCGATCGGGAGGCCCACGATACAGCGGCGCAGGGGTGGGTCCAGAGGCTTGTCTGAGGCCTACCACCATGGCCGAGGAATGGTCCTAAGCTATCGGTCTTGTGTGACGAAGCTGGACAGCCGAGGAAGATCCCAGGGGAGGACCCGTCTTGGAGAGATCACGCGGTGAGCTGGTCTATAGAGGGGCCTGGTGACTCGGTTGAAGGACGTATCCAAAAGAAGTAACTATACAGCATAGTGTTGCCGGTTCAGCTTAAAGGTTCAAGCACTGTGACTGACTTTCACTGCAGAAAATCTGATACATACTGTGGCAGAGGATCGTATGGATTTACCCCCCAAACGAGTCTGTGGCAGAGACTTTTAATTCGTGCTGCGTACTGGCTGCTAGACCGGTGAGAGAGGCCTATCCAGACGGGCAAAGAGTGTGTCCCACAAGGGGATTCGACATAATTATCTGAATTCTACCGGGACATTTGTCGCTAAGATTCTATAAGAAGATATTTGAGTTTCTCCTGAAAGTTTCCTTTCCCGCCTCTTTCCTGCTGCTTCCTAAAGTTTGACTGTTTAATAAAGCATTGAAAACGTACTCCAGTGTTGGTGCGTGTGTCGTACAGAAGTAAACTCAACGGAACCCCTAGACCTGGTGCCGGTGAAACAGAGGGAAGCAAAGTGAAGGTAACAGACCCACTTAAACCAGCAGCTCCGCAAAGAGTTAGTGCTACATTAGTTTCTATAGAAAAAGGAGGCCCTAAGGCCAACGTAGCGCTAGAAAGTATGTGAAAATTAATATAAAATGTGAATTAAACAATGTACAGCTGCTAGCACTTAAAAGTCTAATACAAAAAACTTTAAACAGGTATGGTATACAAAGTAAATGCAGCACTGATAAACTTAGTGATCAATTAAATAAGTGATGTAAAAACTAAAACAAAATTCCATTGAAGAAAAACAAAGTGAAAAAGAAAACTAAAGCAGAATCCCATTGGGATTAAGGTTCATATTTAGAATATAGACTATAGAATATTTTAATAGCAGTGGAGTTTCTTTTTTTCTTTTGAAAATCCACGGAATTCCTTGCCTGGATCTATGGAAGTGTACATCTTGCCGTGTGGTAATTGCCACCTGGGAATGCATCGTCTAAGGTGCCTCTTGATGCTGCTGATCGGCTATCCATGAAGGAAGTTGGTGTGATTCCAGCAGGGTTTCCTGTGACTCTGATTACTCTACTAAGTCTTTTTTGACCCCCCTGAATAAGGGTGGTCGCAGGCTTTCCGGTAATCCTCCATTGCTTTATTGTCAGGTGGCGGGCTGCACTAGCGGTGAAAATACAGACCCAGGGTCTTACATTGGACATCTCACTTTTGGACTTTATTTCACTTTATGAATTGTTTTTCACGATATTTTTATTTAGGTTTTTGTGATATTTTTATCTGCACCACCAATTGAATATTTTTTATTAGATGTTATTATCTATCATTTCATCTGATGCTAATATTAATTATCTATTTGAATTCATTAGATATTGATTCATTGTTATATCACACACAGTACTTGTGGTATTTGTCCAGCGCTGCACTCTTTCTCTCTATCCTTACTTCTTGTGCCCTTGTATCGGGGTTACAGTGTTCAGCTGCAGGACATCCTTCACGGTTCTTTCTAACATTTTAAAATTTTATTTTTTTACACTATTTACGCACCTAGCGCAATTCTTTCTTTTATATTCTGTCAGAAAATGTTGTAAATAAATTATTTTTTTCCTTCACTGATGTGCGCTGATGAGGCGGCACTGATAGTCTGCACTAATATGCCGCACTGATAGGTGGCACTGACAGGTGGCACTGATGGGCGGTACTTATGGGAAATGATAGGCGGCACAGATAGGCAGCACTGATGGGCACTGATAGGTGGCTCTCATGGGCACTGATGGGCGGCACTGATGATCAGGCACTGAAATGCAGCACTGACTGGCATCACTGATGGGCACTGATTGGTATCAATTATGGGCCCTAATTGGTGTCATTGATGGGCACAGACTGGCATTACTCCTGAGCACTGCTGGGGCTGCACTAGTCATCAGGGTACTGATGATCAGTGCCATGATTATCTGTACAGGTCTCCCCTTCTGTCAGTGTGAGGTGAGGAGAACCGATTAACCACTTGCCGACCGCCTAACGCAGATATACTGCGGCAGAATGGCACGGGCAGGCAAAATCACGTACCTGGTACGTGATCTGCCTCCCACGTGCTGGGGGTGCCAGAGACGGTCGGCTTCGTTAGGGGAGCGATACAGGCTGAGGCATTCGTGGCCACCCCCTCGCGATCACTCCCCATGAATGAGATTCTTCCTCTGCTGCTGTATAGTAAACAGCGGCAGAGGAAGTGATGTCATCGCTCCTCGGCTCGATATTTTCTGTTCCGGCGCAGAGGAGAGAATACATCTGAGTGAGTTGCACAACACAACACACACAGTAAAACACACCAGGCATATTTTACACCCCCTGATCACCCCCTGATCACCCCCTAATCACCTCCCCCCCCCCCGTCACAGTGACACCAAGCAGTTTTTTATTTTCTGATTACTGCATTGGTGTCAGTTTGTGACAGTTAGTGTGGTAGGACAGTTAGGGTTAGCCCCCTTTAGGTCTAGGGTACCCCCCTAACCCCCCCAATAAAGTTTTAACCCCTTGATCACCCCCTGTCGCCAGTGTCACTAAGCGATCATTTTTCTGATCGCTGTGTTAGTGTCACTGGTGACGCTAGTTAGGGGGGTAAATATATAGATTCGCCGTCAGCGTTTTATAGGGTCAGGGACCCCCATATACTACCTAATAAAGGTTTTAACCCCTTGATTGCCCCCTAGTTAACCCTTTCACCAGTGATCACCGTATAAGTGTTACGAGTGACGCTGGTTAGTTAATTTTTTATAGTGTCAGGGCACCCGCCGTTTATTACCTAATAAAGGTTTAGCCCCCTGATTGCCCGACGGTGATATAAGTTAGGTTTTAGGGTCAGATAGGGTCTGTGTCGCCCCAGGCAGTGTCAGGTTAGCGCCAGTACCGCTAACACCCACGCACGCACTATACATCTCCCTTAGTGGTATAGTATCTGAACGGATCAATATCTGATCCGATCAGATCTATACTAGCGTCCCCAGCAGTTCAGGGTTCCCAAAAACGCAGTGTTAGCGGGATCAGCCCAGATACCTGCTAGCACCTGCGTTTTGCCCCTCTGCCCGGCCCAGCCCAGCCCACCCAAGTGCAGTATCGATCGATCACTGTCACTTACAAAACACTAAATGCATTACTGCAGCGTTCGCAGAGTCAGGCCTGATCCCTGCGATTGCTAACAGTTTTTTTGGTAGCGTGTTTTGGTGAACTGGCAAGCACCAGCGGCCTAGTACACCCCGGTTGTAGTCAAACCAGCACTGCAGTAACACTTGGTGACGTGGCGAGTCCCATAAGTGCAGTTCAAGCTGGTGAGGTGGCAAGCACAAGTAGTGTCCCGCTGCCACCAAGAAGAAGACAAACACAGGCCCGTCGTGCCCATAATGCCCTTCCTGCTGCATTCGCCAATCCTAATTGGGAACCCACCACTTCTGCAGCGCCCGTACTTCCCCCATTCACGTCCCCAACCAAATGCAGTCGGCTGCATGAGAGGCATTTTCTTTATGTCCTCCCGAGTACCCCTACCCATGAACCCCCCCAAAAAAGTGTCGTGTCTGCATAAAGCGTGGATATAGGTGTGACACACGCTATTATTGTCCCTCCTGTCCTGACAATCCTGGTCTTTGCATTGGTGAATGTTATATGCCCAACAAGAACCAGCAACGTACTGGTATGTTGCTGGACTTTGAGTGGTTATACCAGAATGATGCCTGCAGGTTTAGGTATCATCTTGGTATCATTCTTTTCAGCCAGCGGTCGGCTTTCATGTAAAAGCAATCCCAGCAGCTAATTAGCCTCTAGACTGCTTTTACAAGCAGTGGGAGGGAATGTCCCCCCTCCCACCGTCTTCCATGTTTTTCTCTGGCTCTCCTGTCCCAACAGGGAACCCGAGAATGCAGCCGGTGATTCCGCCAGCTGACCATAGATCTGATCAGAGACCAGAATAGCTCCAATCATCTCTATGGCCTAAGAAACCGGAAGCTACAAGCATTTCATGACTTAGACGGATGTAAACAGAGCCATTGGGAAATTGGGAAAGCATTTTATCACACTGATCTTGGTGTGGTCAGATGCTTTGAGGGCAGAGGAGAGATCTAGGGTCTAATAGACCCCATTTTTTTCAAAAAAGAGTACCTGTCACTACCTATTGCTATCATAGGGGATATTTACATTCCCTGACATAACAATAAACATGATAAAAAAAAAAATGAAAGGAACAGTTTAAAAATAAGATAAAAAAGCAAAATAAATAAATAAATAAATAAAAAAAGCACCCCTGTCCCCCCCTGCTCTCGCGCAAAGGCGAACGCAAGCATTGGTCTGGCGTCAAATGTAAACAGCAATTGCACCATGCATGTGAGGTATCACCGCGAAGGTCAGATCGAGGGAAGTAATTTTAGCAGTAGACCTCCTCTGTAAATCTAAAGTGGTAACCTGTAAAGGCATTTAAAGGCTTTTAAAAATGTATGTAGTTTGTCGCCACTGCACGTTTGTGCGCAATTTTAAAGTATGTCATGTTTGGTATCCATGTACTCGGCCTAAGATCATCTTTTTTATTTCATCAAACATATGGGCAATATAGAGTGTTTTAGTGCATTAAAATTAAAAAAAGTGTGTTTTTTTTTGTTTTTTCCCCAAAAAATGCGTTTGAAAAATCGCTGCACAAATACTGTGTGAAAGAAAAAAGAAACACCCACCATTTTAATCTGTAGGGCCTTTGCTTTAAAAAAAAATATAATGTTTGGGTGTTCAAAGTAATTTTCTTGCAAAAATATTTTTTTTTCATGTAAATAAATAGTGTCAGAAAGGGCTTTTTTCTTCAAGTGGTTAGAAGAGTGGGTGATGTGTGACATAAGCTTCTAAATGTTGTGCATAAAATGCCAGGACAGTTCAAAACCCCCCCAAATGACCCCATTTTGGAAAGTAGACACCCCAAGCTATTTGCTGAGAGGCATGTCGAGTCCATGGAATATTTTATATTGTGACACAAGTTGCAGGAAAAAGACAATTTTTTTTTTTTTTTGCACAAAGTTGTCACTAAATGATATATTGCTCAAATATGCCATGGGACTATGTGAAATTACACCCCAAAATACATTCTGTTGCTTCTCCTGAGTACGGGGATACCACATGTGTGAGACTTTTTGGGAGCCTAGCCGCAAACGGGACCCCAAAAACCAAGCACTGCCTTCAGGGTTTCTAACGGTGTAAATTTTTTATTTCACTCCTCACTGCCTATCACAGTTTCGGAGGCCATGGAATGCCCAGATGGCACAAACCCCCCCCAAATGACCCCATTTTGGAAAGTAGACACCCCAAGCTATTTGCTGAGAGGTATGGTGAGTATTTTGCAGACCTTGCTTTTTGTCACAATGTTTTGAAAATTGAAAAAAGAAAAAAAAAAAGTACGGGGATACCACATGTGTGAGACTTTTTGGGAGCCTAGCCGCAAACGGGACCCCAAAAACCAAGCACTGCCTTCAGGGTTTCTAACGGTGTAAATTTTTTATTTCACTCCTCACTGCCTATCACAGTTTCGGAGGCCATGGAATGCCCAGATGGCACAAACCCCCCCCAAATGACCCCATTTTGGAAAGTAGACACCCCAAGCTATTTACTGAGAGGTATGGTGAGTATTTTGCAGACCTTGCTTTTTGTCACAATGTTTTGAAAATTGAAAAAAGAAAAAAAAAAAAATTTCTTTCCTTTCTTCATTTTCAAAAACAAATGAGAGCTGCAAAATACCCACCATGCCTCTCAGCAAATAGCTTGGGGTGTCTACTTTCCAAAATGGGGTCATTTGGGGGGGGGGGGGGGGGGTTGTGCCATCTTGGCATTTTATGGCCTTCCAAACTGTGATAGGTAGTGAGGAGTGAAATCAAAAATTTACGCCCTTAGAAATCCTAAAGGCGGTGCTTGGTTTTCGGGGCCCCGTACGCAGCTAGGCTCCCGAAAATTCCCACACATGTGGTATACCCATACTCAGTAGAAGCAGCAGAATGTATTTTGGGGTGTGATTCCACATATGCCCATGGCCTGTGTGAGCAATATATCATTTAGTGACAACTTTGTGCAAAAAAAAAAAAAAAGTTTGTCATTTTCCCGCAACTTGTGGCAAAATATAAAACATTCCATGGACTCGACATGCCTCTCAGCAAATAGCTTGGAGTGTCTACTTTCCAAAATGGGGTCATTTGGGGGAGGTTTGAACTGTCCTGGCATTTTATGGCCTTCAAAACTGTGATAGGTAGCGAGGAGTGAAATCGAAAATTTACGCCCTTAGAAATCCTGAAGGCGGTGCTTGGTTTTCGGGGCCCCGTACACGGCTAGGCTCCCAAAAAGTCCCACACATGTGGTATCCCCATACTCAGGAGAAGCAGCTAAATGTATTTTGGGGTGCAATTCCACATATGCCCATGGCCTGTGTGAGCAATATATCATTTAGTGACAACTTTTTGTATTTTTTTTTGTCATTAATCAATCACTTGGTACAAAAAAAATTAATATTCAATGGGCTCAACATGCCTCTCAGCAATTTCCTTGGGGTGTCTACTTTCCAAAATGGGGTCATTGGTTTTGTACTGCCCTGCCATTTTAGCACCTCAAGGCAGTCATAAACTAAAAGCTGTGTAAATTCCAGAAAATGTACCCTAGTTTGTAGACGCTATAACTTTTGCGCAAACCCATAAATATACGCTTATTGACATTTTTTTTACCAAAGACATGTGGCTGAATACATTTTGGACTAAATGTATGACTAAAATTTAGTTTATTGTTTTTTTTTATAACAAAACGTAGAAAATATTGTTTTTTTCAAAATTTTCGGTCTTTTTCCATTTATAGCCCAAAAAATAAAAACCGCAGAGGTGATTAAATAGCATCAAAAGAAAGCTCTATTTGTGGGAACAAAAGTATGCAAATTTCGTTTGGGTACAGCATTGCATGACCGCGCAATTAGCAGTTAAAGCGACGCAGTGCCAAATTGTAAAAAGTGCTCTCTCTGGTCAGGAAGGGGGTAAATCCTTCCGGGGCTGAAGTGGTTAAGGGCACTTCTGTGTTTACATGTGATCAGCTGTGATTGTAAAGAGTCACGTCATCAGCTTTTTACCAAGATCAGGGTTGCACACGCGATCGCTGCACGCCCCCTCAGGCGCACAAGAGCAGTGACACTAGGGCAACATCATATGAGATTGTACCAGAACGAGCGGGGATCCCGTCCGCCATCATTTTACTATATGGTGGGCAGGAGGAGGAGGAAAGTTCAAAACTAATCTGAGCTCTTGGTTTTTTTTTTTTTTGCAGAAAGAGTAGTTGATGCTTGGAATAGAACTCCAGCAGAGGTAGTGAGTCAGTCAACAGTAAGGAGATTCAAACATGCTTGGGACAAGCAAAGATCTATACTCAAAAAAAGTAACAAAGAAAAAATATATAAAGTAAAAAAAAAGGGGGGGGCAGACTTGATGGACCACGTGGTCTTTTTTCTGCTGTCACTCTTTTTGGGAAATAGCTGTCTAAAAATCAAGTTTTTTGTTTTGAATGCTTTTAGTACCAGCACACTGTAAACAATATAAAAATTCATGCAGAGTACAGGATGTTACCTGGCCAAGAAGTTTTCATTTGTTGCAGCTGTGAAACATCTGTGGGAATATTGGGTTTGGAGCCTTAGGCCCCTTTCACACGGGACGGATCTGTGTTGATCCGCCCCGTGTTTATCCGCTGCTCAGCGGGGATCGCTCCGCTTTCCCCAGCTGAGCCGGCAGATGACAGGGCGGGACCCGCACACTGTGCAGGGACCGCCCTGTCAGATCTCCGCTCTCCCCTATGGGGGATAGGAGGAACACGGACCGTCTGTCCGTGTTCATCCGATCCACTCTGCAGACGGATAGAAAAATAGGATTTTCTTCCGTCCGCAGAATCGGACGAGAGCGGAGCCGGACTACATCGGGTGTCAGCGGATGTACATCCGCTGACACCCGCTATCCCATAGGGATGCATGTATGTCCGTATTTCATCCAAAAACAGATGGATGAAATACGGACATACGGTCCGCATGTGTGAAAGGGGCCTTAGTACATAACTAAAACACTGTAACCCTACATAATGATTCATGCAGGGAACAGGATGTTACTGGCCAAAAAAGCAAAAAATCTTTGCGTCTGTGAAACAGCTATGGAAAAATTGGCTTTTGGGTGTTACTCAGTGGTACTCAGTGGTTAAATACTGTAGCCCTACAGAAATATTTTTGCAGAGTACAGGATGTTACCTGGCCAAAAATGTTACAATTTTTGAATTGTGAATGCCAAATTGAGTATGCCAAATTAATCACTTGCTGACCCCCACCACAGTACATTTACTATGGCAGGGTGGCATGTGCAGGCACACTCATGTACATGTAAGTGATTGTGCCTGCTTGGAGTTAGGGGGTCCCCCCCACAGCAGATTGTGGCTTACGGTACCAGGCTGCTTTGAGCAACCCAGAAATCATGGGATTTCTATGTGATCACATGATCACAATGTCAACAAAGCAGTTATGAATGAATTTCATTCATAACAGCTCTACTTCCTATACTAGTAATCTGCAATTTGGCCACAGCTATCACATGGCACCTGGGTCAATCACAGCACCCCGTACCATGTAATTAGCTGTAGCCAATCACAGATCACTAGTAATCACAGCTGTCATGAATGAAACTCATTCATTAGTCTAGGTTCACACTGAATTCACTTGAGATTCACTTGAAATCGCACAATTTAAATTCAAAGTAGCATGTCAGTGTGACTTCAGGTGCGACTTGGCTGATATCTGTGCGACTTCATGCACAGGTGTCTATGCAAGTTGCCCCTAAAATCGCTAAAAGTAGTGCAGGAACTACTTATTCAAATCAGTATGGCACCTCAAAACGGCGTTGCACCGGTTTGAACATTTCCATTGCTGACAATAGTGTGCGAGTTGTCATGCGATTTTGACAATTCAAAGCATTGCTGGTACAATGATCTTCATTGTATCAACAATCAAAGTGTAAAAAAAAAAAAAATCCTTGATCACCTCCCAGAGTAGTACAGTGTTACTATGGTAACACTGAACCACTGATTAAAGTACATTAAAAAATTGAATTTTTTTTTTTTTTTTTAAAGTTCAAAAAAAATTAACATTTAAAAAAAAAAACTTAATAATTTTTTTTTTTTTTTAACATAATGTCACCAGTCAGTGTCCCTGATCACAACCCAAATAATATACACTTCTTGGGATTTCAGTTTACCAAAGACATGCAGCGGAATACATTTTGGCCTAACTTTTTTAAGAAATTAGATTTTTTTATTGGATATGTTTTATAACAGAATATAGGGTTATTTTTCCTCAACATTTTCAGTCTTTTTTCGTTTATATAATAAAAAATAGAAAAAAACGAGTGGTGATCAAATACCACCAAAAGAACGCTTTTGTGAAAAAAAGATATAAATTTAAATTGTGTACAGTGCTGCATGACTGAGCAATTGCCAGTCATGACCTCCACTTGACCTCCGGAAGATTTACCCCACCTTCATGACCAAGTCATTTTTTGCGATACGGCACTGCGGTACTTTAACTGACAACGGTCGTGCGGCGCTGTACCCAAATAAAATGTATGTCCTTTTTTCTCACAAATATAGCTTTCTTTTGGTGGTATTTGATCACCTCTGCGGTTCTTTTTTTTTTTTGCGCTATAAAAAAAAAAAAAAAGACTGACAATTTCTGTTATAAAACATATCCAATAAAACAATTTGAAAAATCTATTTTTTACATCAATTTAGGCCAAAAGGTATTCTACTACATATTTTTGGTAAAACAAATCCCAATAAGCGCATATTGATTAGATTGCGCAAAAGTTATAGCGTCTACAAACCATGGGATATTTTTATTTATTTATTTTACTAGTAATAGAGGCGATCAGAGACTTATAGCGGGACTGCGATATTGCGGTGGACAAATCGGACACTAACTGACACTTTTTGGGGACCAGTGACATTATTACAGTGATCAGTGCTAAAAAACATGCACTATCACTGTATTAATGACACTGACTGGGAAGGGGTTAATACAAAGGGCAATCAAAGGTTAAATGTGTTCTTAGCCAGTGCTTGTGTACTGTGGGGGGAGGTTCTTAAACTAAGGGAAGGCATAGATCAGTGTACCTGCTTTGCAAGAACACAAGATCAATGCCTTCCCTACTGACAGAACAGTGATCTGCCTTTTTTTACATAGGCAGATCGCCATTCTGCCTGTGTACTGAACAATCGGCGGAGGCTGGTGGACATCGAGACCGCGGTACCCGCCTCTGGACTCCCGCTGTTTACTACCACAGCGGGATCTGGCCAGCGGCGGCACGCGTGCATGCCTCAGACCCGGTAGTGTCGGATCATGTACTAGGTAGGTGATCTGGCACAGAGCGGCCATCCTGCCGCAGTATATCTACAGTGGGCGGTCCGCAAGTGGTTAAAGTAGCACAGTGCTGAATAGCAAAATATGACCTGGTCATGAAGAAGGTAAAATCTTCTGGGGCTTAAGTGGTTAAAAGTGTCATTGCAATGAACAACAGCGATGGGCCCAGTATGAGATGGTAATAGTGGCAGGCCAACAGTGATGGAATTAGATGTTAACAGTGCCAGGTCATCAGTGGTAGAAGGAAGTTTTAATGGTAGCTGGGCGTGCTCATGGGGGCAGGAGATGGCAATGGTGGCAGGAGGTGGGATTTATTTCAGGCCTGCAGTAATAGAAGCAGAGGCTTAGACTGTACACAAAATAAATACTTTGGGTGGCAAAAGCATAAAAACAATTATCCTGCAGCATCTGCAACAGGGGTTTGGTAGTTGTCGCTGAACTGGGACTAGTTCATTTTAACAAATGTTAGATGGTCAACTGTGTCCCAGACCAGACTAACCCTTTTGTCTGTCACAAAACCCCCCCGCAGCACTAAATGTATGTTCAGAAAGGACACTGGCTGCAGGGAAGCACTACAGCTCAACTGCATACTGAGAAAGTTCTAGCCAGTGGTCCATCCTCGCTACCAACAATCGAGGGGGTCATCTGTTGGGTGTCAACATCTACAACATCTGCCTTGACTCCATGTACTCCCCCATGATATGATAAACATATACTGTACATGCCTCTTGTATGTGGGCAGCTACAGGGCATGCCTCAGTTGCTTTTGATCAGCAATGTGCAGTGACAGCTCGGGCAGCACTGATGGGTGGCACTGACTGGCATCACTTATGGGCACTGATTGGTGGCACTCATGGGCACTGATTGGTGGCACTGTTGGGGCTTTCCTGTAATCAGGGCACTGATAATCAATGCCCTGATTACCTGCTCAGGTCTCCCCCGCGAGGAGATGCCGCTGATCGGCACTCTTCGCCACACACTCTGTCAGTGTGAGGCGAGGAGAGCAGACTCATGGCACTTCCATATTTAAATGTGACCAGCTGTGATTGGACACAGCTGATCACATGGTTAAAGAGCCACCCCCCGGGCGCGCGATAGCAGCCGTTCTGGGACGCCATCATATGAGGTCCTCCCAGAATGAGAGCCGCACCGTCCCACTGTCATTTGACGTTGAGTGGGTGGCAAGTGGCTAATGAGGACACAGACAGCAATTAAAAACCTGTCTGTATTCTAATCTCTCTCCACTCATTCCAAAACTAAAAAAAAAAAGTTTGGGAGGGGCAGGAGGCGGAGCCTAGCGGAGCAGACATGCATTGTTAGAGCTCCACACTGCTGAGGAGAGAAGAGAAGGACAAAGCGGAGCCTGCAGGCTCAAAAGGTATCCATTTGAACCTTTTTGCCCCAGGGAACAAACTGTGAAAGTTTGGGCAGGAAATATGGTACTGGGAGGAAACCGTGGCAGAAATAAAAATCACCTCACAAAGAGCTCACAGGCACTCACTGCAGCTGAAGCAGCTCCAGTCACCTCACAAGATACAGCATCAGGGCGCTCTCACAGACAGAAAATGTCACAGCAAGACTCTCCATTTGAGTCAGATACAGAACAAATCCTCTCACAAACTTCTCCACAAGCCTCCTCAGTATCCCCAGTAATATTATTACAATTTGAAAAGATGCTTCATAAGGCTTTAAAACAAACCTCAGACCAAATAACAAAAAGCCTAACCAAAGAAATAAGAGAGCTGGGAAACCGCACCGCAGCCTTAGAAATAATAATGGATGAAATTGAAATTACAACCCAAGAAAATATAACAGAATTGGAACAATTAAAAAAAGAGAATTTAATACTTCAAACTAAGCTCGAAGATTACGAAAATAGAGCCAGACGTTCAAACTTACGCATAAGGGGAATACCTGAAACTGTGACAGACCTGCAATCTACTATTACTGCTCTATTACAAAAACTAAAGCCAGATATCCCTATTGAACGTTTAGAACTGGACAGAGTACACAGAGCCCTCACAGCCAAAAAGAAAGATGGACCCCCACGTGATATAATCACAAAATTTCATTATTACAGAACGAAAGAACAAATACTAATTGCTGCAAGAGAAAAAAAGGAACTTAATTTTCAAGGACACAATTATCAAATTTTTGCTGACCTATCCCAACTTTCTATTACTAAAAGACGATCCATGAAACCCCAACTAATGGAACTGCAACGCCACAACATTATGTATTAATGGGGCTTCCCCTTTTCAGTCAGATTTAACTACCAAGGTACAATTTAGAGAAGCAGATCAGCAGATGAACTACAACAAACCCTTTTAAAATTAAATCTGACAGAACCCACAAGCAGCAACACTCCCACATGCAGAAGAATGGCATCATCTTCACCTTCAGGCAGCACCCAGAAAATTTCAGAACAAAATGGGAATCATCATTCTCACAAAAGAGGCCGTTATGCCACATCATCCATGGACCAAGAAGATTCAATGGACTGACATCCTAATTCCTGATATCTCTTCATTTATTATACTAAGAGATGGTTCTCTATAAAAAACCTGTATTTATAACTGAATGTAACTGCATTCTGATAGTCACACACTGTGTGGGATCATGTTACATTCCAGTTATATTTCTTATTACTTCTGATTCATATAGCCTTAGAATATATAAGTGAAATAAGGAAATTCTTGTTCAGTTATATATTATCAGGTAATAACAATAGATTTATTACTTTTTAGGACAAATATGTTCAATAATCCAGAAGTAATGGAAGCTTTTTCTTTCTTTTCTTAAAACAAATATATTATTACCTAACTAGTTCCTAGAATTATGTTTTTGTTTATTCTAATCTGAAGCAATACAACCTCAATTTTATGAGTTAACATATCTAAACAGTTACGTATGAATAAAATATGTTATTGTTTACTCTAAAAGGGTTAAAATCCCAAAATAATTCAAACTATCTTCATCAATACCAAAGTTATTAACAGTACCTTTCTAACTGAATTATTTAGCCTAGGGCAAGACTAACCATATACAACCACCCTGGAATAAATAATTTCAACAAAAACTATATTCTGCACTCCAATTAATGAAACATCATTTTGATGTCTTTTGACATAGCACTTCTCTCCTGTAAGCGGAAGATCCGTGTACCCCCATTAGCCCTCCTCATTCTCCCAACCATATTATGTGGGAGTGTGACGAAGGCACTTATTCCCCTGAGAGAGATATTTATTCTCTTTCACGGGTAAATTGTGATTACTTGCAAAAAATAATTTATACAATGTATCATCTAATCTCATATGTTTTTTGTTTACTCTTTACTCCAGAATTCACTGGTTTCTTTTCTATCTATTCATCTCTTCAGTCCACACAGGTTGATCTGCGCAGTCAGCTCTGCATAACAAAAAGTAAGTCAAAACTATTGATCTATTGCCATGGCACCACTGAATATACTTTCCCTGAATGTTCAGGGAATAAATATCCCTCAAAAAAGGACCAAAGCCTTCCGTACTTTCCATAACAAGAAGGCTCACATAGTATGCCTCCATGAAACACACTTCACCAAAGATTCTACTCCAAAATATATTTCTCCTTTTTATCAACAAATTTACACGGCTTCTGCCTGTACCAAGCAAAGGGGAACTCTAATTGCATTTCACCGATCCACACCATTCACCTTATCATCAGAAATTAAAGACCCAGAAGGTAGATACCTGATACTCATGGGTCATATAATGGATACAGCAATCACGGTGATTTCCTACTACGCTCCTAACAAACAACCTACACCATTCCTCTCACATATATTACAAGTGATTAATACACACAAAATAGGAACAGTGATAATGTGTGGGGATTCGAACCAGGTCCTCCTCCCATTTCTAGATAAATCACCTTTTACACCATCCAAAATAACCTCTAGATTACCTTTTTCTCAACTTCTTTCCAAATACAATCTGGTAGATTCATGGAGAGAAAGTAACCCAATGAAAAAGAAATTCACTTATTTCTCGCACCCTCATCAAACCTTCACCAGAATAGATCATATTTTTCTAACAATAGGAATGATACCAGAAATTATTGCATCAGATATAATTCCGATTCCGTGGTCTGACCATAATGCAGTATACACTACTATAGCCTCAGCCATGCCAAAAGCGCATGACCCAACGTGGTACTTACCGGACATAATGCTCAAACACCCACTACATCAGATGGCCATTGAACAAGCTTTAAAGGAATATATATCAATTAATAATACAACAGACATCTCCCCAATAACACTGTGGGAAGCTCATAAGCCTGTCTTGCGTGGTACAATACAAAGACAAATGGCACTATTTAAACGGGAACGCAAAAATCTAGCAAAAAAAATAGAACTCAATTTTAATGCAGCCTACATATCATTTCAAGATAATCCATCTCAGAGTACAAAATCTCATCTGGAAAAATCTAGATTGGAATATGATCTATTTCTCACTGAGTCAGTTGATAAATCCCTCAAACGCTCCAAACACAATTTCTACATGAATACAAACAAACCAGGTACATATTTGGCTCGGGCATTAAATTCAACTAACAAATCTTTCAAACCAATACGTTTGAAATTATCAAAAAATGTTTACACTTGTAATCCAGTTAAAATAGTCCATAAATTTCACTCACATCTCGCAACTTTATACAAGACAAACAATGAATTTAATCCTACAGAGGCTGAATCCTTCTTCTCAAAAATAACCTTACCTGAGTTATCTCAGAATCAAAAAAGCAATTTGGATGAGCCTATAACTATAGATGAAGTTGCTAACGCCATAAAAGACCTAAAACTTAACAAAAGACCAGGCCCAGACGGCTACTCGGCTTTATACTATAAAACCTTCTCAGAAATACTTTCTCCCATTCTCACTGAAACTTTTAACAAACTTTTAGATGGACATTCTTTTCGGCAAGAAACACTAATGGCAATTGTTTGTATGATCCCAAAACCCCTTTCTGATGATACTTCCTGTGTGAATTATCGGCCTATCTCTCTGTTAAACCTCGATATTAAATTATTAGCAAAAATAATAGCAAAACGCCTCAATAGCATTATAGGAAAATTAATACATAGAGATCAAGTAGGCTTCATGCCAAATAGACAGGCAGGCGATAATATACGCAGGGCAGTGTTATTGGCACATATTGCTAAAAAACGGAAAATCCCTTTATGTTTTCTATCTCTCAATATTAAGAGGGCATTTGACACAGTATCCTGGCAATATATGCAATATTCATTACAAAAATGGGGTTTTGGACCCCACTTTTTAACATGGATCAAAGCATTATATAATAAACCCAAAGCCTATATAAAATATGCTGGATACAAATCTGAAGCCTTTAATATCGAAAGAGGTACCCGACAGGGTTGCCCATTATCTCCCTTATTATTTGCCCTTATACTCGAACCCATGGCCCAATACATCAGAACAAACCAAACTATAACTGGCATTGAAGTAGGAGGTATTACACACAAATTATGTATATTTGCAGACGATATATTACTTTTTCTATCATCACCACAGGTCTCTGGTCCTAACTTAATACCAGCTCTTGATGGGTTTGCAGCCCTATCCGGCCTTATGATTAATCCTAAGAAATGCCTAGTGCTTAATATTTCACTCACAAACATGGAATTGATCCCGGCTAGGGCTGCACTCCCATTCACATGGGCAGAAAAATCAATCCCATATCTTGGAATTCATTTAACAGCATCTCATTATGACTTATTCTCAACCAATTATCCTCCTGTATTAAGACAGATCACAAATCTAATAAAACAATGGTCGCAACTTCCTTTATCCTGGATAGGGAAGATTAATGCAATCAAAATGACTATTCTACCCAAATTGCTTTATCTATTCAGAGTCCTCCCTATTCCAATTCCTTCCTATTTTTTGAGAATAGTACAAAAAAGAGCAACTTCGTTTATATGGGGCTCTTCTAAACCACGTATACCTATACACACACTACATCTTCCCAAAAATAAAGGAGGCCTGGGATACCCTAATTTTACTAACTACTACAGAGCAGCACATTTGGCCAGTCTGTCCAAATACCATGCAAAACAGGAAATCCCATTATGGGTATTTATAGAGGCTTCAGAAAATGACCCTCTATCAATATCAAATTTATTATGGCTTGATCCTAAAGACCGCTTTAAAATTCATAATCCCATAACTAAACACTTCTTATCTCTCTGGGATAAACTAAAAACCAAATATCAGTTACAATCTCCACACAATCCTCTCCTTTCTTTTATCAGAAATCCGGCCTTTTATCCGGCATGGATCTACCCAAATTCTTTTAAAGCTTGGACAACATCAGGCATTCAGACACTAAATGACTTCATAGCATCTAAATCATTCCTTTCATTCCCATCGCTTAGAGAAAAATATGATCTACCAAACTCTGAGATATTTAGATATCTCCAAATCAAAAATTTCTATACACCATTCCTAAAGGGGGATACACCATTATCCCAATTATCCATTTTCGAATCAATCTGTACAAAAGATCCATTTGCTAAAGGTACAATTTCATCACTTTATAATCAATTATATGGAGTAGCAAATCTTAATAGACCCTCTTACGTTCAGAGGTGGGAGGAGGACCTGGGACGAACTTTAGAAGACACGGACTGGTCTAACATATGGCTCACATCTAAGTCATCTTCACCCAACATCTGAGCACTGGAGACAAATTATAAAGTCCTAACTCGCTGGTACCTTGTACCCGCTAGAGTGGCAAAATATTCACCTAATACCTCAGCTCTTTGTTTTCGAGGATGCCCAGAAATAGGCACATATTTACACATATGGTGGACGTGCCCAGTAATCCAAACCTTCTGGAAGGAAGTCTTCGTGATTGCATCTAAAATATTTAAAAAAATAATACAACCAGATCCATATTTAACTTTACTTAATCTAAAACCGGAATGGTTAACACTCTCTCAATTCAAACTTATGATCCAACTAATAACGGCTGCAAAACAAACAGTGGCCAAGGCATGGAAATCTCCTACATAGGTACTAGCAGAAACAATTCATAGAATGAATAATACAATGTCCCATGCTAAGATGGTAGCCATCGATCAAAATCAAATTCCAAAATTTGAAAAACTTTGGCATCCTTGGATAAAACAACAGTTCCTGTCAAACTTCAATGACTCTGTCCTGTTGCCATGGTAACAGATTAAATGACTTACAGAGAAACCCATTCTAAGGCTTCAAAGAGAACTAAAAAGAATAATAAACTGACGAGCGGGACAACCTTGTGGACCATACCTCTACCTTTCAACCCTTTTTCTTCTTTCTCTTTCCTTTTCTCCACCTTACGATTAAAGTTCATTATCAGAATTTATTTGACCTATATACACTCTACTTGTAAACAATATGTATAGTAGGTATAAATCATTTAAATACCTACAAAAGTAACTAAGGAAATTATATATATCTTTAATTTAGGTTTACGTGAACCCAATGTTTAATATTTGAAATTTCATGATATTTACCTATATAAACCCTACTGTAAAACAATGAGCTTACTTTATAGATCCTTGTAAACTTACTTTATGTATCTTTATAACATTGTATACTCAATAAACTTCTTTTGACAAGGAAAAAAAAAAAAGTTTGTTTTTACTTATGCAAGCTAAACTTCAGCTAAGGCTCGCTTCACACTCCTGCGACTTTATATCCTACTTGTGAGACCCAGAGTTGCAGGACATGTGAAATGCCATATATCTCTATGAGAACCGTTCCAATTTACACTACTGAAGTTACTGCAACTTCAAAAAAGGTTCCTGTCCTACTTTGATACGGCTTCAGTCCCAGAGAGTGTACAAGTCGTATCAAAGTCCTATAAAAGTTGGACTTCAATGTCGCACTAAAAATCGCACGACTTTGGAATTGGCTAGTGTTACACTTTATAATCAGTTACAACAAACAGCGTAGTTCCTTTTGGGATAAATGTTTTACATAAATAAATAAAAGCTGACCATTGTAAGCACCCGTCAGTGGTAATTTCTTTGTCTCAGCCCTCTAACTGCTACATCTGCAGGACTAATTGGTCTGTTGAAAAATAACAAATTTACTGGCCAGATCATCAGATAAAAATAAAGGAAACAGACACTAAAAAAGAAAATTATCAGAGAAGAATTGGTATTGCAGAAGAAGCATTAGTAAGCTGCAATGTATTACATTTTTGTTTTTGGGTTTAATACAGCTTTAAGGTATTACTAAAGACCAAACTTTTTTTTAGATTTGGATAGAGTGGTGAGGGGTCAGATTTTTACTGTAATTAGAGAAGAAAGCTAGCACTCTGAATAACAGAGAAGTGTTTTTACATTGTACTCATTGAAGATCTAATAGGAGAATGTGCAAACAGGAATCCGGATCTTGAACCAAGCGATGCTAGACCCACGTTCTTTCTGGGTCTAAAGCCTCGTACACACGATTGGATTTTCCACAAACAAAACGTCAGACTTTTGTCCAAAGGGCGTTGGCCAGGAACTTGTCTTGCATGCAAATGGCAAGGAATTGTCGGCCAACAAACACCAACGTAGTGACGTATTAGACGTACTACGAGACTACAAAGAGGAAGTTCACACGCCACCCTTTGGGCTCCTTCTGCTAATTTTGTGTTAGTAGAAGTTTGGCGAGTGTTGATTTGTGCTTTTCAGTTCGTTTCTGAGTGGCTGTTCGTCAACCAGCCATTATGCGGAATCGGAGGGAGAGAACATGCTATTATTGGGCTTAGAATTATTGCTTTGACCCATGTCCAGTCCAGGAACAGGAGGAGGAGGAGTTCTTGGACCAAAAACTGGTTTCTTAATCATGACCGATTCTGTCATATGCCATTGCTGCGGGAGCTCCAGGAGAATAACCCTGATGATTTTAGGAATTATCTCCGGATGACGGACCCCTGCTTTCACCAATTCTTGGCATTGTTGGCCCCCTATATTAACCAGTTCGCGCCCGCGCTATAGCCAAAAGACAGCTACAGAGCGGTGCTCAATTACCGGGAGGGCATCCTTGGACGTCCTCCTGTTTATTTCCCCTTTGCACGCCGCCACCGGTGCGCATCGGGGAAATTCTCAGTTGGCCGTGTCCCTTGGACACAGCCAATCACAGATCGTGCTAAATGGCCAATCACAGAGGCCATTTAGCACTCGATCGGAGTATCCAATGAGAGATGATCTCAAATGTAAACATATGAGATCATCTCTCATTGCCAGCTCTCCCTTCTCACAGAGAGACCGCGTGTGAGGAGGGAGAGCTTCCGTGCTGCAGATATGTGAGTGCCAGCCGTTTTGTGAACATCAAGTACAGTGAATACACACAAATCAGCCCAAATAGTGCCCATACAGTGCCACATCAGTGCCACAGTGCTCATCACTGTTAGTGTCACAGTGCCATCTGTCGTCAGTTCCATCTGTCATCAGTGCCACCTGTCAGTGTCACCTGCCAAATCAGTGCCACCTGTCAGTGTCACCTGCCACATCAGTGCCACGTTTCATAAGTGCCACGTGTCATCAGTGCCACATCAGTGCCACGTGTCATCAGTGCCACGTATCAGTGCCATCTGTCACCAATGCCACCTGCCAGTGTCATGTGTCATCAGTGCCACGTATCAGTGTCATCTGTCATCAGTGCCACCTGTCATCAGTGCTACCTGTCAGTGTCACCTGCCACATCAGTGCCATCTGTCAGTGTCACCTGCCACATTTCATAAGTGCCACATCAGTGCCATCTGTCACCAGTGCCACATCAGTATCATGTGTCATCAGTGCCACATATCAGTGCCAATTGTCACCACCAAGAATGTCTAAAAGATTATTTTCAGCCGAGGAGGCGTACAATATTCTTGCGGCCGACGAGAGCAATGGGGAGCTCTCCGCTTTGGATTCCTCCTCATATTCAAATTCTGATGTGGACTACGAGCCTGTCTTAAGCAGTGGAACACTGAAAGCCTCTCGCCAGATGAAGGAGTTCTGGTGAGGAGGCAGAGCCATCCACCAGCACCGCATTGCCATCCACAAGCACCGCAGTGCCATCCACCAGCACAGTAGTACCTCAGCAAAGGCCACGTAGTGGGGTGTCACCTCAATTACAAAGGGTTAGGTCCCATGCCAGCCTTCCCTATTCCCTTCAGAACCCCTTGTGGCTTCCTCCTAATTCAGGAGAAGCTATCATTCCCCCTTTCACTGCCCAGCCAGGAGTCCAGGTGGACACAGAAAAATTTTTCCTGATGGATTTTTTCCATTTAATTTTTACTGAGGATATGCTAGCACCAATTGTGGCCCAGTGCAACCTGTATGCACAACAATTCATAGCATGTAACCCAACGTCCTATTATGCCCGTCCCTACGAGTGGCGAGCCCTAACAGTGGAGGAGTTTAACATTTTTTTGGGCTCACATTCTGTATGGGACTAACCAAAAAAAGTTTTACGTTCATATTGGTCAACCCTCCCCATCCACCACATGCCCATCTTTTCCTCAGTAATGCCCAGAACCAGATATCTCATGATTATGAGATTCCTACACTACAATGATAATACCCAGTGCCCTCCCCGAAATGACCCAAATTTTGACAAGCTTTATAAAATTCGGCCACTACTAAATTATTTTTCTGAAATCTTCCCCTAGTTGTTTACCCCAGACCTACACATATGCATGGATGAGTCCCTTGTCAAATTTTCTGGCAGGCTGGGCATAAAACAATTTATTCCCACCAAAAGGGCCCGCTATGGGGTGAAGCTTTATAAATTGTGCAACCAAGCCACAGGGTACATATATGCCTTCATGGTATACGAAGGGAAGGACACCCAGCTACATCCCCCTAATTGCCCACACTACATCGGATCAAGTGGGAAAGTAATTTGGGAACTCAAAAACCCACTCCTGGAGAAAGGCTACCATTTGTATGTGGACAACTTTTATACTAGTTTGCCCCTGTTCCGCAACCTTCACAGAAAGAACACTACAGCATGTGGCACCGTAAGGACGAACCAGAAGGGCTTCCCTCAAAGCCTCATCAACAAGAAGCTAAGAAGAGGGGAGACGGCGAGTTTACAGAATGATGTCTACGTGCTTTCATCGATCCACAACAATACATTCATTGAGATCACCAGGAGGAATGGCCCAATCCAAAAGCCAACATGTATCCACGAATACAATATGTTCATGGGGGGTGTTGACTTCAGCGACCAAATGCTCGAACCCTACCTTGCCACAAGACGAACATATCAGTGGTATAAAAAAGTTTAAATTTATTTGTTTAATTTGGCCATGTACAACAGCTACGTTATCTATCACAAATCCACTGAAAGCCCCAAATCCTTCCTTGGCTACCAGGAGGAAATCACCACTGCCCTTTTATTCCCTAACGGCCCACCAGAAACCATTCAATCTGATGTGATTAGCAGACTCTCCGAACGCCACTTTCCTGAAAAAATCCCCCCCCAGACCAACAGGCCAAAAACATCAGAAAAAATGCTGGGTGTGCACCAGAGGAGGAGTTAGAAGAGACACCACTTTTTATTGTCCCCAATGTCCTTCCCAACCAGGCCTCTGCATAGTTGACTGTTTCCACCGATACCATACTTCACTAAATTATTAGTGAAGTATGGTAAACATAACCCTCACTTCCTGCCATTTACCTTCACACCCCTTATGCCTCTACTTGCTCTGTAACTGACCCTGGCTTGTTATTTGACCACGCTTCTGCCTACCGATTCTGCTCATACCTCTGCCTGATCTGGAACTGACCCTGGCTTGTTATTCGACCACGCTTCTGCCTACCAATTCTGTACATACCTCTGCCTGATCTGGAACTGACCCTGGACTGTTTGACCATGCTTTTTGCCTGCCTCTTGGACTGATCTTGTACCTTGCCACTGGATTAGTGGGATTCATAACACAGGGGTCTCACATATGCCTGTTGCCTGTAGGACCTATGCCATCATGCCTCTGCCTGTCGCATGAACTGACCACACCACATGGACCATGTTCCTGCCTACTACCAGGACCAATATTTTGGCACTGCTGACAATCTCTGCCTGCAGTGACTGTGGACTGTATATGGACAGTATCCCTGCCTGCTGCCTGTACTGACTATGGACAGTATTCCTGCCTGTTGCCTGGATAATTGCGTTCGCTTTTGCTGACCAAGTCCCTGCCTGCTGCCTGGACCAGTGCTATCTTCCTGTGGACAACTGTGCTACTAAAACCACAGGTAATCTTTTGTTTACCCTTTGCTCAGCAGAATGTATTTTGGGGTGTAATTCTTGGTATGTGCATGCTATGTGTCCCTAGAACACCTTACGGTGTTCCTTGTATGTGGCCAGGCTGTGTAAAAGTCTCACACATGTGATATCGCCATGCTCAGGAGTAGCAGAATGTATTTTGTGGGCGTTTCCATTGTCCTCGTGCTCCAGGGCCTTCAAAGGTGTAATAGGTGGTTGAGAAATGAGATGTGTAATTTATGCTCCTAGAATGCCTGAAGGTGCTATTTCAATGTTGGGCCTCTGTATGTGGCCAGGCTGTGTAAAAGTCTCACACATGTGGTATCGCCATACTCAGGAGGAGTAGCAGAATGTATTTGGGGTGTCATTTTTGCTATGTACATGCTATGTGTTGGAAATATCTTATAAATGGACAACTTTGTGTAAAAAAAAAAATGTGTTTTCATTTTTTTTGTACATTTTCCAAAAACTTCTGGAAAAAATGAACCGTTCAAAAGACTAATTATGCCTCATAGATTATACGTTGGGGTGTTAGCTTTCCAAAATGGGGTCATTTTGTGGGCGTTTTCATTGTCCTAGTGCTCCAGGGCCTTCAAAAGTGTAATAGGTGCTTGAGAAATGAGATGTGTAATTTATGCTCCTAAAACGCTTGAAGGTGCTATTTCAATATTGGGCCTCTGTATGTGGCCAGGCTGTTGGGGTGTTAGCTTTCCAAAATGGGGTCATTTTGTGGGCCTTTCCAGTGTCCTGGTGCTCCAGGGTCTTCAAAAGTGTAATAGGTAGTCAACAAGTTAGATGTGTTATTTATGCTCCTAGAACACCTGTTGGTGCTCCCTGCATGTTGGGCCTCTCTATGTGGCTAGGCTGTGAAAAAGTCCCACACATGTGGTATCGCCATACTTAGGAGGAGTAGAAGAATGTATTTTGGGGCGTCATTTGTGGTATACACATGCCATGTGAGAGAAATAACCTATTACAATGACAATTTTGTGGGGGAAAAAAATCTTCATTTTGCAAAGAATTGTGGGAAAAAATTACAACATCAAAAAGCTCACCATGCATCTTACTAAATACCTTGGAATGTCTACTTTCAAAAAAGGGGTCATTTGGTGGGTGTTTGTACTTTCCTGGCTTGTTAGGGTTGCAAGAAATGAAATAGGCCACCAGTACATCAGGTGTGATCAATTTTTTATGATTTGCACCACAGCTTGTAGACTCTATAACTTTCACACAGACCAAATAATATCCACTAATTTGGGTTATTTTTACAAAGATATGTAGCAGTATACATTGTGGCCAAAATTTATGAAGAAAAATTAATCATTTGCAAAATTTTATCACAGAAACTAAGAAAAATGCCTTTTTTAATTTATAACGCAATAAAATAAAAAAACCCAGAGGTGATCAAATAATACCAAAAGAAAGCTCTATTTGTATGAAAAAAAGGACAAAAAATTCATTTGGGTACAGTATTACAAGACTGAGTAATTGTCATTCAAAATGTGAGAGCACTGAAAGCTGAAAATTGGTCTGGTCAGGAGGGGGGTTTAAGTGCCCAGTTGTCAAATGGTTAAGAAGCAGGGCACAGGCATGAGACTTGTCATTACTCTAGAGTAAAGGCTCATAGCCACCTTGGTACTTGGTGACAGGGAGAAGTCTCCATCAGGACCTCAAGTTTACCACTGGGATCTCCCCCCAGGCTCTTGGACTCATTATTCCAGAGACCTGTTCAGCCATTTTTCAAGTGCTGCAGAAGGACTATATTTTCAGGGAAGTTTTTTCCATTTACATCACAATTTATGTGTTTAGTGTTGCTAATGTATTGTATTAATTTCTTGATTCCATAATTAGCAATATTGTAATATGGTATGAATGTCCTCTTTGTCCTAATGCATGCTGTAAACTTTTCCTGCTCCTGTTTGGCCTACATGCATATTTTCCTTCATTAACCTCCGCAGCATGCTATCCTGGGCCCATACCCATCTAGCCCAGTTAACTCAACAATGTTTATTGTCAGCTACATTTTTGGACTTACCCTAAACACCCCCTAAAATGTGTCCAAATGTTATTGTTGTCCTCAAATTCATGCAGAGTGCAATAAGCCATTTTTTGGTGCCCCAAACTCATTTGGAGCCCCCCCACAATGCAAAGTCACCAGATACAAATACTCTATCTGCTGACTTTGCAAAACCCATATACACTATCCCTCTTTTGTGGTCATATTTCTTGATGAATTCACCAAAGCATGTAATGCAAGGACCTGCTTGATTACCTTCAAATTGTAACATAGAAAGTTTTTGGCTCCTATTATTATTTTGATAGGTAATTTATGAATGACAAAATGTGCTTCAATTTGGACAGTGTTTATCCATATTTTTAGATTATGACACTTCTTACCTGTCCACTGGGCTGCAATAGTGTAAGTAAGGAGGGGCTGGCCAAAGTCTCACACATTATTTATGCAAACAGCTCTCATAGAAGTGGAGAGGACTACCTGTCCAAAATATCTACCCATTACCTCCCCCCACCATAACATTTTTAGAATGGGCCACCAGAGGGGGTGAGGAATCAGATAAGTTAACCTTACACTTTTGCCACTAAATACTCCTTTAAGTTTTATACTTATGTTGGCCAAGAATGTTTGTGTCAAATCTGCTTGGAATGTTATGTGCAGAAGTACTAATTTCTTTTTCCTTTTTTTACTCCACAGTTTCCTTCCAACCCACAGCAATGGCAGGACGTTGCAGCCCAGTTCCAGCATCAGTGGGATTTTCCCAACTGTGGTGGTGCTATTGATGGAAAACATGTCCGGATTGTCCCACCACCCAACTCGGGCTCATATTATTTCAACTACAAGGGCTTTTGCATCATAGTCCTGCTAGCTGAAGTGTCTGCCACATATGAGTTCTTGTTTCTTGATGTTGGGAAGAACAGCCGCAACTCTGATGGAGGAGTCATTATGCAGACAGAGTTCTACAAGCGACTCCAGAATGGCACCTTAAACTTGCCACCTGCTGAGGAGAATGTTAAGTGCCTCAATTTTGTTTTTGTTGCAGATGAAGCCTTTGCTCTGGGGGAACATATCATGAAGCTGTTTCCTATGAGGAACCTCACCCCAGAGCAGAGAATCTACAATTACAGGCTCTCTCATGCCAGAAGGGTGGTTGAAAATGCTTTTGGCATCCTCTCCAGTCGCTTCAGGCTGTTTTAACACCAATTAACTTGGCACTATACAAGTTAAACCATGTGGTATTGTGCTGCTGCATCCACCGTAATTTTTTAAGGAGGAATGCTAGCAGCTACCTTGCCTCAGTGCCAACTGATGTGGACCCTGCAGTGTCAGGCCCAGCTGAAGAGGCTGCAGCTCATCCGTCTGTGGGCGTGATGACGGCTCTAGAAACTGTCCATGCTGGATTGCCCTCCCAAGATGCCAGAGATATCCGAAAAAAATACCTGGAATATTTTGTGGGTAGAGGAGCAGTGGCTTGGCAGCCAATTGTAGCTGATTATGCCTAATCTAATTTTGAGATCATAAACTCATATTTCATTTGAACTACTGTTATCTGTGTTTCTTATCTGTCTAATATGTTCACAAATGGGCTTTGTTATGGAACGTCCCACACTCCGCTTAAGTGCTTCCGTCAGTATACCGCTTCCTAAGTTCTGGAACAGGAGTCCAATGGATCTGGCTATTGGAACTCCCAAGAACTAGACAACACCAGACTTGGAGTACATCAGGACTAACTCTTTTTTTGAGATCTCACACACATTTATACAGCAGGCTGACTCAAAGCTAACCTAATTAACATGAGCTAATTTACTAAAAAAATTTACCCAGACCAGATGACAGACTTGTGGGCACCGAGCTTCACACAGTAGTATAAACACAATAGCAGGAGCTAATTACAATTAACAATACAAACAACAATCTCCCCCCCTCCTCAGCCTAGTCATCAACAGTTCGTCTCCTAGCCAGTCCTGGAGGCTAATGTGATCAGCTCAGTCAATTAACAGGTTGAGTTCAGAATCAACCAAACCAATAATAGTCTCTACATACATCCTGGGAGATATTGTGGACAAATATTACTGTCCCATTTTAAGTAGTCCAAGATATATTTTCTTACTCACCCTGTGCCAGGATAGCACAGGGTGACTTAGACATAAGAGGTATATGGGGAGCTGAAACAAGGACATCCCCTACTTTCCAAGGGATTCTGAGTTCCACGGGCCCTCCCGTCACAGGCTTTATTTTGGCCACTTTCTCCAACAGCGCAAATGTACCTTATTTGCTACATGAAGTTGACAATCTCTTCTTCAGCTAACTATTATGGTGTGCTGTGGGTCTGCTACACACACACAATGTTTCTGTTCTTAATGGATCTAATGCATGAAGTTCAAAAACATTATACCTTTTGAACTCCTTTAAATTTTGTTAGGCCCAAAAATTTGCGGAGTTGCCCACATTTAAGAGCACATTGTCACTGTAACTACAACAAATTAACTAATACACTGGTATTGAGCATTGAAATAATAAGCCATACATTGTTTAGTAAAAAACATTTTACTCCAAGCACATTCACATGTGTGTTTATGGTTTTAAAACAAACCAACATCTTAGTGTATAACATGTATGTTTGCAATTATTTTGCCTTTTTTGTGGCTAAACAGGCATGTTAGAAAACATAAGATAAACATCCCCAACTCAGGAATTTACAAAGTTCGACTTTGGTAAAGCGAAGGCCAAGTGAGACATTACTATCCCATATCTGATGTTGTCATTTTCTAGGTTAGTAATTCACACAGTGGTTTTTATACTGCGAAAAATACATAAAACGGGACCTGGTGGTGCACCTAGAGAAGTGGAGTGGAGAAACACTGACTTCAGACACTAAAGCCTAGGTTCACATTGGAGCAGTTTGACATGCGTTTTGAGAGATCAAGTCGCAGCCTATTGGAGGCAATGGCACTGTTCCAATCCGTGCGACACTGATTTTGCAAAATTAGTTCCTACACTACTTTTGCCGATTTCAGGTGCGACTTCAATAGACATCTGTGCATGAAGCCACACAAATGTCTATCAAGTAGCACCTGAAATCGCGCTGACATTGCTACTTAGAAATTGTGCTACTTCAAGTGAAGTTGCACAATTTCAACGTAGTATCAATGTGAACCAGGGCTTAAAAGTCCTAACACATGTAAATATGAAAAGTGAAAACAGGAGCCACAACAAGTTGAACAAGAAACTTCAGCCCAGGCCAGAAGAACTTAAAATTTGTCAAGCATGTCTACATAATCATGGATTCTTCTCTGTAAAGCAGTGGCAGACTTCTTTATTTGCTCAAGATCATTCAAACACTGCATCATATCTGCACTCATTCGGCCAATTGTGCATCTTGGAAGTTCGTGACCTTGTAAGAAGAGAAAAAAGTATTAAGGGAACAATGGTCAAGTAGCTTAGGCCCTACATAGTGAATTATGGTCAAGTTACTAGTCAATTTCTGGAAATACTTACCTACCCAGTCTATTGTTGCTTGCAACCTGCTTGCCCTTTAGACACCTTCACTACTAGGAATGTACACACTGCAACTACTCTGTAATCTTGGCCCTGGTGCCTGGGTCTACAAAATTCCTTCTCCATGCTAATGATAAGGCACTACATACTTTGCTAATGTGTGGAGTGGGTGTTTGGTTTGGACATCTAAACACTTTACGTGTATACACATTTGAAGCCAGATTCAAAGAATACTTACTTCCGAAACAACAGGCTCACGAATAGTTTCTTCCACTTCTTGGTCTCTTTGGCTCTCTGACTTGCGCCAGGGGATGTTACGTTAACAAGTGCAAGGTCTGTGCTAAGTTCAGGTGTCAGATCCCATGCCTCAAAACCAACATCCTGGTTGAGCTGACCACACTCACTTTCCGCTAAAAAAAAAAAAAATACACCATTCATTAAGCCACCTCTGTTTCGAGCATCCATTTTGCTGCATTAGTTGACCAACCTTGAACTTGGTCTGATGGCAATGTTTGCTCCTGACTAGTGGACTCCACCATGCTGAACTGTGTTTTTTTTCAGTGAAAAATGCACTGACAAGGGAAAGTGATGTAATTTTACAGAGGGCAAACACTGGACAAGTGCCAACATTGATAAACTCCTGCAGTTGCCCCCCACCCCTCTTGTCTCCTATGGGATAGGGGATATATGATGATAATTCTAGCAGGCGTGACTCTGGGTGACTATGATCCCCAAAAGCCTCTCCTCTACCCATGTCTACACTGACAAGACTGCATTAATGTGCACTGATGAGCCAGGCAGCAACCAGAAAGTGTTCTTTACCCCTTAAGTTCCGGCTTAAGCCCATGGCTTTAGATCAGACCATCACTTTCTGATTTGGTCCTTCATTCATGGCACCGAAAATTCTCCCTGCAAAACGGCAATGACCTTCTCCAAAATGAGATCCTTTCAGCTGTTGGGCCTTTCGTAGTTGCACAGCTTGCAGTCATAGTCGTGCTTCTCAAAGATGCGCACCGTCTCATCCTTGCTCACGGGGGTGGCTTTGTGCCTCCTATAAGCTCCACCACCACGGGGCTTCCTAGAATTCGCAGAATCTGCCATGTTGTCCCTCCCGAATGTTCCGCCGTGTCACATGCAGAAAAGAGATGGTCACACCACAGCATCATAGATGGTCGCGCTCCAGCGTCATGATGCACTGACAGCGGAGAGAGCAGAGTTTCATGCATGTGCAGTGTATATAAAGCCGTAACGCACGGTCGATGTAACGGCCGTAGGAACGATCTTGGAGTGGAGGACGGACGATCGCCATCACACGAAAGGAGCTAGAAAACGAAGGTACAAATGGAAATTGGGGTAAAGGTGGTTAGTGCCCTATACTGCTTAGATTGAGGTCTATATTGGGACCAGTTTATGAGTTATGCCAGACATTATGTTTTATCTTGTGTTCTGTCTTGCAGGCATCTGATCATTTATCATGGTTGATAAATTTACATCGCCAGCTTTTTTGCCACGCTTCATTGACCTTTATCAGCTCAAAAGTCGGGACTACTCGAATAAAATCTTGAGGAAGGCAGCGTTGGAAAAACTCCTCGAGTTGGTCAAACCAGGGCAGGCATTGCGTATATATCAAGACCAAAATCTCCAATCTGAGGAGTACCTTTAAAAGAGAGCTCAAGAAGGTCCAGGAATCACAGAGATCGGGAGCATCAGCTGATATATATGTCCCCAGGCTGTGGTATTACCGCAACCTGCGGTTCTTGACCTATCAGAACGAACCCAGACCATCGCTGTCAACGTTCCCTTTCACATCGGCTGAGGCCACAGCTCCCGAGGTCCACCCTGGTCCTTCTACACAGGATGAAGATGTGGAGGAGCCCAGCTTGACCCAGGTATAGCATTGCTGAACATATTTTTATTCAAAAATACAATGATGATAACTAGACGCTATTGTTCAAATATTTCTGCCTTAACAAAGTGGTTTCCCCATCAATAGACAGTAATGCCCAAAAATGATTTGTACAAGAATGAAAAATGCTGGGGTCAGAATGATAGTCTTTTCCATTTGTCCACATTCAATTTGCAACAGTCAGGAGATCAAAATCGTGTGTGATTGATGACCAAAAACAAAAACCAAAACTAATTATGTCCCATTTTCATCCACAGGAAAATGTCAGTCAGGAGGAGCCCGTGGCCAGCAGCCACATGGAGTCCCAGATCCCTCCCCTACGCTCTCCTGCTAAAAGGGCCAGGAAGAGCAGGAACCTGGACGAGGCCACAGCTGCCTTCCTCAGCCAGGCCACTACTGCCATCAGGACAGACCCAGATGAGGCTGAGGGATTTGGGTGTCTGGCGGCAAATACATTTATGGAGATGGATGTGTATCAAAGGAAAATGTGTGAGGAACTCATGCTGCAGCTCCTCAATGGGGGGGGGGGGGACAAATTACACCAAAAACCCACATTTCAGATTTGGATGCCCCACCTCCACCCCCTCCACGGCCACCCCCCCCAAGGACAGGAGCATGGCGGACAGTGGCAATTCCAGCCACAAGACCCCCAACAAGGCCGCTGGGCTGGGGATTTTTAGCCCTTCAATTACTAATTTCCTTTTTTTTAATTATGATTTTATTTGTTATACTTTATTTCTTTTTGTATGCATAGAATGCACTTTTTGGTTAAGTTATTTCGATTTGTATGGCAGATAGCATGTCTAATTTATTTTATTTAAGTTTTTGAATAATGCACAATAAAAAACAATTGTGTAGAATAATACTTGGCTATGTGTTTTACTTCAAATGACAGTTTGGGAGTAGGCAGTTACATTTAAAAAGTACAATGTAAAATTAACACCAACATACAGTATCTCACAAAAGTGAGTACACCCCTAAAATTTTTGTATATATATATATATATATATATATATATATATATATATATATATATATATATTGGTCAAGTTACCACAACACCGTTATCCCGTAGTTTTTTCATTCAAAGATACAGCTACAGTATCTCACAAAAGTGAGTACACCCCTCACATTTTTGTAAATATTTTATTATATCTTTTCATGTGACAACACTGAAGAAATAACACTTTGCTACAATGTAAAGTAGTGAGTGTACAGCTTGTATAACAGTGTAAATTTGCTGTCCCCTCAAAATAACTCAATACACAGCCATTAATGTCTAAAGCGCTTTCAACAAAAGTGAGTACACCCCTAAGTGAAAATGTCCAAATTGGGCCCAATTAGCCATTTTCCCTCCCCAGTGTCATGTGACTTATTAGTGTTACAAGGTCTCAGGTGTGAATGGGGAGCAGGTGTGTTAAATTTGGTGTTATCGCTCTCACTCTCTCATACTGGTCACTGGATGTTCAACATGGCACCTCATGGCAAAGAACTCTCTGAGGATCTGAAAAAAATAATTGTTGCTCTACATAAGGATGGCCTAGGCTATAAGAAGATTGCCAAGACCCTGAAACTGAGCTGCAGCATGGTGGCCAAGACCATACAGAGGTTTAACAGGACAGGTTCCACTCAGAACAGACCTCGCCATGGTCAGCCAAAGAAGTTGAGTGCACATGCTCAGCATCATATCCAAAGGTTGTCTTTGGGAAATAGACGTATAAGTGTTGCCAGCATTGCTGCAGAGGTTGAAGGGGTGAGAGGTCAGCTTGTTAGTGCTCAGACCATACGCCGCACACTGCATCAAATTGGTCAGCAAGGCTGTCATCCCAGAAGGAAGCCTCTTCTAAAGATGATGCACAAGAAATCCTGCAGAAGACAAGCAGACTAAGGACATGGATTACTGGAACAATGTCCTGTGGTCTGATGAGACCAAGATAAACTTTTTTGGTTCAGATGGTGTCAAGTGTGTGTGGCGGCAACCAGGCGAGGAGTACAAAGACAAGTGTGTCTTGCCTAGTCAAGCATGGTGGTGGGAGTGTCATGGTCTGGGGCTGCATGAGTGCTGCCGGCACTGGGGAGCTACAGTTCATTGAGGGAACCATGAATGCCAACATGTACTGTAACATACTGAAGCAGAGCATGATCCCCTCCCTTTGTAGACTGGGCCGCAGGGCAGTATTCCAACAGGATAACGACCCCAAACACACCTCCAAGATGACCACTGCCTTGCTAAAGAAGCTGAGGGTAAAGGTGATGGACTGGCCAAGCATGTCTCCATACCTAAACCCTATTGAACATCTGTGCGGCATCCTCAAACAGAAGGTGGAAGAGCGCAAGGTCTTTAACATCCACCAGCTCTGTGATGTTGTCATGGAGGAGTGGAAGAGGACTCCAGTGGCAACCTGTGAGGCTCTGGTGAACTCCATGCCCAAGAGGGTTAAGGCAGTGCTGGAAAATAATGGTGGCCACACACAATTTTGACACTTTGGGCTCAATTTGGACATTTTCACTTAGGGGTGCACTCACCTTTGTTGCCAGCGATTTAGACATTAATGGCTGTGTGTTGAGTTATTCTGAGGGGACAGCAACTTTACACTGTTATACAAGCTGTACACTCACCACTTTACATTGTAGCAAAGTGTTATTTCTGCTGTGTTGTCACATAAAAAGATATAATAAAATATTTTCAAAAATGTGAGGGGTGTACTCACTTTTGTGAGATACTGTAGCTGTATCTTTGATCTAAAACTTAAAACTACGGGATAATGGTGTTGTGATAACTTGACCAAAATATATATATATATATATATATATATATATATATATATATATATATATATATATATATATATATATATATATATATATATATATATATATATAATATCATTCTTGATATCAATAGAAAAAAAAAGCTGTTTTAAATACGTTTGGCAGAACTCCATCAGTATCACCAGCAAAGCAGCTTCATTATTATCCCATTAAAGAAGACGAGAATGTGCGCTGCATTTCGAGATTTCATAATTTGGCGTGTCACAAATGTTAATTCTCCATTATGAACGCTAGTTTACATGACTGACCGCTTCTGGCTCGTCCTTGCTTCCGAGCATGCGTGTTTGTACTTTGGACTTTTGTCTGACGGACTTGTGTACACACGATCGGAAAATCTGACAACAGACTGTTCTCCGCGGAAAATTTATAAGCCTGCCATCCAACATTTGTGTGCGGAAAAGCCGACAACAGTTGTCTGATGGAGCGTACAAACGGTCGGATTTTAGGCCAACAGTCTGTCATCACACAATTCCCGGCCGAAAATCCGATCGTGTGTACGAGGCTTTAGAATCTGGTGAGTGCCAGTGTGGAATGTGATAGGATTGGGATCACTCTATTGAAGTGTGGAGCATGGAGCATCACTTCTTCACAGACTTGTCACTATTGGTACTTTCAAGTGAAGTTTATGGACTGCTGCACTTTATATACATTTTGTAGCACTTATAGCAAATTTGATTTGTCTTTGAGCATTATTTCTAAGTTTCATATTTGATAGCTAGCACTTAACGTTGAAATATTTATTATTGGCATTTTGTGGTTTTTATCACAGATATTGGTATAGCAGAGGGGATATCTTATTTTAAATATTTGTAGGTTAATTGTTTTTTTGTTTTTTTACCACTCAGACTGAATCACCTTAAGTCAGCTTTAACTTGGCACTCGAACGATACACTGAGCCGTGTTCCGTACATCATTTGTGGCATTAACGTATCAAAGGGAAAAAACATTTAAAGCATTTAATACATTTAAAATTTACGTAAAACCCCCTTTCCTCCACCCTTTAAAATTCCACATCACATCAGCTTCTTCTTTCCCCATATTCTTCCTCTCCACCTCCAACACCATATAAAGTTTTGCCAAACACTAATCCACACAATCTTTCTCAATCAACACAAGTTTATTTTTATATAATGCACTCCTTGCCTCTCACATCACTTCTTTTAAAATAGCAGAGAACACATACATTTTGCGCCTCTCCACCCTTACACAACCTCCCAAACCAAACACACCAGATTCAAAGGTTGTATTGTCAATTCCCACCACCCTCCAGACAAACCCTTCCATCCTCCTCCAAACCTCCTTTACAAAATCACATTCCCAAAAGATGTGTCGGATACTCTCCCTAACACCACATCCTACTCTGGGGCATTCCTCTCTCCTCACCAAATCCCTGGACTTCAGGAATTCTAAAATTGGTAAAAAATTGTGCAATGTCATCCACCCAATCTCTTTTTGTTTATTCGTAATCCCTTTTGTTCTTAAATTCCACCAGCATTCCTCTGCCTGTTTTGTCCTCAACCCCATCACATTAGAGACTAACTCACCCCTCCTCAACCACTTCCACAAACCTTCTTTCTTGACAGCATCTGGTCCCAATTCTTGTAGTCCATTCCTCTCATAAAATAGCTTTATCCTTAAATAGTATATTGGTGATACTAAAGTCATCGGTCTTCTGAAAGTCCTTCTTACACCACCCCCACTTCAAGAGAGGCCATCCAATCAAGTACCTCATTAGACTTGCCACTTTCCCTCCTCCCCAGAATACTTTATAATGAACCATCCATCTTTGTACCTCCAGGAACCGCTCCACATTCGGGATGTTATATCCACCCAACTGCTCGGTCTTCATTACCACTTCTCTGGCTATCTTCTCCATTTTCGACCCCCAGAAAAAGCTGAACAACAATCAGGTCACTCTCTGGGTCCATCTCTTGCTCAGTGGGAAGATTACACCAAAATACAGCAACAAAGGCATGATCACAGCCTTCACCACCAGCGTTTTACCAGGACAGCCTCCTCATCTTCCATAGTTCCAACTTCTTCGTAAGTCTCTCCACTCCCTTCTCAGTATTCGCTTGACTTGCAAGATTTCGTTCAAACTGAATCCCCAGCACAGTAATCTTCTCCACCTTCTTCACTCTTCCTTGCGACACATCGCATGTTCCACTTAGCACACACAAATTACTCTTATCTCAATTAACCCTTAAGGGCTCCATCACGCAAATGAAAATTATAGGGGACAAAGGACACCCTAGCCTTACCCCAAATTTTACCTTCACAGCTTCCGTCAGATTTCCATTTACTAACACTCTACTACTTATATCTCTATATAGGGCATTGCCTATAGGCATTGCACCACACTCACGAACTCTTCAGGAAAACCCATCTTCTTTGAGACTGCCAACAGGTAAGTATGGGATACCGGATCATATGCTTTTTCCAGGTCGAATCCGGCAACTGCAAACAGTACATTATTCATCTGCGCACAATGCACCAAATCCCTTAACAGGATCAGGTTATCTGCTATCCTCCTTCCAGGGACTGCACACACCTGCCAGTCCCCTATAACTTTATGAATAACACTCCTAATTCTATTCGCCAATAGCTTAGCCAAGATCTTGTAATCGCTGTTTAGTAACGTTATAGGTCTCCAATTCTTCACTTCTCGGGCATAACCTTTCTTGTACAGAAAAGTAATAATCCCCTCTTTCATTGATTCTGACAGATTCTTATTTGCCACGCAGTACTTAATTACCTCACACAGTTGATCTTTTATCTTATTCCAAAATTGAAGATAAAATTCCACAGGAATACCATCTCCCCCAGGAGTCTTATTCTTCTTCATGCTTTTTAGCACTTCCTCTATTTCTACTTCCGTTACTGCGTCTAGCACTACCTCCACCTCTTCCTCACTCAGGTTCCCCTCCACCACTTGGCAATAGTCCTCCACGACTTTTTTTTGTAGGTTAATTGTTTACTGTGGCGCAGTGATTTTAAGACACAACTATGAAGACAGTGTAGAACATTCCCTTGATCTTGAAGGCTTTTATTGCTGTCTGTGCCCCCATTAGGGAGACTCACTCTCTCAAATCATCCTGAACACCATTTTCACCAGGAAGGAGAATGAGGGTATGTACGAAAATGTGAGCTGCCACCAGAACCAGGGCCACTGATAAGGCAGTACAGCCAGCCCTCCTGTACCAGGCCCAGGCCCCATCAGTTCAAAATGGGGGCCAAAAAAGAAAAAGATGGGAATCCTGCCTAGATTAAATACAAGGTAGCACTCACCGGGTATATGACAGGGGGTGTAATCAAAATACTGAGACAAGAAAAATAGAAAATAAAAAAACAAAAAGACTATAACACACCCTAAAGAGTTGAACTACAGTTTTTTAAGCTATAAAATCAGAATACAAAAAGGCAATATTTATAAATCCCTAAATCCCCTATAATAGATCAAAGGAGGAAGTCCCACAAAGTGGGAACCCAACAACCTGTCTATAGCCTCCCAAATTATGACCTGTAAACAGATGGTCCATGCAATGTATATCTGTATGACTGAAATGGAAATCTTCAGTCCATGGAACCCTCCCACCCCCGATATAGAGCACTCCCCTTCTACACCTAAATGAATCCCCAGCTACCTAAAAGTGAGGGCTGAACCGTGAAGTTCTCAAGGAGACAGCGTGATTCTGCAAACGCAGAAATATTCACGCTGTTTCCTAAAGTGAAGTGACACAGTAGCCAATCACAAGAAGTACAAAAAATACCCAGTTAGTCAGTCCGTCAGTCAAAAATGTCATGGAAAAAATGAACAAAAAAGGGGAAACTATAATAGTCCAAACAAAAGGCATGTGGGGGGAAGGAGAACGCTGCACTCCTTATGATAATAGGTAGCCTTGAGTATGGATAATTCCCATTGATCTCATCCTCTGGTCCAAATAGAAAATTATTATGAGATACTGAAGATAATTGGTGAATCGCTGAATGCTGTAAAATATATAGTCACAATGGTAGTAATATACCCTTGAATATATTATCATGTAACCATATGCCGAGGTGCCTACTACATGCACCTCGGCATATATTACATAACAGGCTTACATGTTTCGTTCCCTATATCATGGAACTTGAAGCTCTGATGAAGTTCCATGATATAGGGAACGAAACATGTAAGCTTGTTATATTGGGAGAGCACCCCCACCATTCACCCACCCCAGCTAACACTCGTTTGTGGGTGTTAGGGCACTGAACTGCTACCTGACAATATAATCTTGGAAGTGAACATATCTAATGACTCTCAGATGGAACGGCCACGGATAATCAACACTACCTACAGACATCATGGACATGGTCGATAATCATCCTCTGATCTGTTACCAACCCATGTGAGATACATTGAGACATTGCTTTCTTTCCTTCTTGGGATACCGTTTGGATATATATATATATATATATATATATATATATATATATATATATATATATATATTACACATAGTGTCAACTGGATATTCACAGCACATCCATTGATTGACAGACTGAATCCCGCGGTGCATCAGAGAGACTTCTGAGCGATCAACTATTAGTGAGTAATCGTTGTTGTGCTTTCTATACCCCTGCTTACTAAAAATGTCTAGAGGACATATATTTATCAGAAAGTAACCGGAATTGCATCTTCACATAGTGTTTACTGCTATAACAGTCTGGAGGATACACCTGCATGTAGTAGGCACCTCGGCATATGGTTACATGATAATATATTCAAGGGTATATTACTACCATTGTGACTATACTGTATATTTTACAGCATTCAGCGATTCACCAATTATGCTCAGTATCTCATAATAATTTTCTATTTGGACCAGAGGATGAGATCAATGGGAATTATCCATACTCAAGGCTACCTATTATCATAAGGAGTACAGCGCTCTCCTTCCCCCCACATGCCTTTTGTTTGGACTATTATAGTTTCCCCTTTTTTGTTCATTTTTTCCATGACATTTTTGACTGACGGACTGACTAACTGGGTATTTTTTGTACTTCTTGTGATTGGCTACTGTGTCACTTCACTTTAGGAAACAGCGTGAATATTTCTGCGTTTGCAGAATCACTCTGTCTCCTTGGGAACTTCACGGTTCGGCCCTCACTTTTAGGTAGCTGGGGATTCATATAGGTGTAGAAGGGGAGTGCTCTATATCGGGGGTGGGAGGGTTCCATGGACTGCAGATTTCCACTTCAGTCATACAGATATACATTGCATGGACCATCTGTTTACAGGTCATAATTTGGGAGGCTATAGACAGGTTGTTGGGTTCCCACTTTGTGGGACTTCCTCCTTTGATCTATTATAGGGGATTTATATATATTGCCTTTTTGTATTCTGATTTTATAGCTTAATAAAACTGTGTAGTTCAACTCTTTAGGGTGTGTTATAATCTTTTTGTTTTTTTATTTTCTATTTTTCTTAGTTCAAAATGGGGGCCCAGGACCTCCCGAGCAGGAGCGATGGCTGCACTGCCCTGCCTTATTGCCAACTCATGTGGCCCCCCCTGCAGCTCTGCCGCCTTCTCCTTTTTCTCCCACCAGCTGCACTGCAGGGGGATTGGTATCTGCGCCCCCCCACTCCCCTGCTGTTCAGGCCCCCCTCCTCCCCAGCAGTGCTGCTGGCTTCCCTACACTCCCACCAGCAGGTGCTAAAGGGGAACACAGGAGATGTTTCAGGATAGAGAATGGAGGGGGGGGGATTATATCTTTCTTGTTTACCAGCCTTTTCCTTTCCTGAATGAAGACAGTGAATGATTGGCAACGATCACTCACTGTGCTCATTCATCACTGATGCATAGTAAATTGTGTTTACTATACTTCGGCTTGTTAATGCACAGGGAACCTCAGAGCACTTCCCATTCAGTCACTGTCCAGTGCAGCTGAGGCTGCAGAGAAAGGGAGTCCCTTTCTCTGTCTCAAATGTGAGAACTCAGGGGTCTGTTTGGACACCTGATATTTCATCAAAGGTATATTAAAAAAAGGTGGGTACGCTGTACGGGTCCCATGATTTCTAACAGCAGCCCTGACCAAAACAGGAAAAAAGAGGAAAGC
The DNA here is from genome assembly GCF_042186555.1 of Aquarana catesbeiana. NCBI lineage: Eukaryota > Metazoa > Chordata > Amphibia > Anura > Ranidae > Aquarana > Aquarana catesbeiana. The sequence continues at coordinate 118,404,459 of NC_133333.1, read as the reverse complement.
TTCTAATGGGGAGAACTGTTCTGTGACAACTGTCAATAAGAGGTAGAGATGGCTTGAACCAACAGCCCACATATAAGTTGGCAGGAAATTTCCCCACAAGCAGCTGGCCACCAAAGACGCCCACAAGAGCGCGCTTGCCATGTCAAGAAGCCTCACTGCTACAGGCCTTGCACTGTGCCTCTCCGAGAGATACGCCGCTACCAGAAATCCATCAAGCTGTTTATTAGAAAGCTGCCCTTCCAGCACATCATTCGGGAAATCACCCAGGACTTCACAATCAACTTGTGCTTCCAGAGCTATGCAGGATTATCTCATAGAACTCTTTGAGGACGCCAACCTCTGTGCTATACACCTCAAGAAGGTCACCATCATGCCCAAAGACATATAGCTGGCATGCAGAGAAATGGCATAGAACATCACAACCCTGTACTATCCATGAGGGGATTTCCCTCAAATTGGAGGATTGTATATCACTTCCTGCTGAGTCTACAAGACAGGAAGTGGGGGGAATTCTCTCTAATAGGACACAGCAAACAAAAAAAAGGAGACAGTGGTTCTATCCCTCCCCCTAATCTATGCAAAATGTAAAAAAAAGGCAAAGCTTTAGGGATCATTTACAGCAGCCTGGTTGGGCTATGATCAGTCCCAATACAAAGACCAGGCAATCTGTCCTATGGCTTCAAGTGATTCTAAAGGTTGTATTTAAAAAAACAAAAATGTTATACTTACCCGCTCTGTGCAAAAGGTTTTCACAGTGCAGCCCCGATCCTCTTTTTTTTGGGTCCCCCGCCAGCTGTCCTGGGCCCTCCCCTTTTCCTAGTGCCTCCAATGGTAGAGCTCTTGTTATGGGGGCACTGCAGCAGGCTGGTTCCGGATCTGTGCTCCTGTGAATGGACACACAGACACAAAGTGCAGCTTGGCCCCACCCAATCACTGGCTGTGATTGACAGCAGCAGGAGCCAATGAGTAGCAATAGAAATGCTGCTCTCATGAACGATGGATCGCTGGATCAAGATGAGGCTCAGGTAAGTATAAGGAGTTGTACCCAGGTTTTTTACCAAAATGCATAAAGGTAAAAATACTCCTGCCTTTAGAGCCACTTTCAGCTCCCACCAATGCACTGTTCACCTCCCCATCTCCCTGCAGTCTGGATTCAGATTCAAACAAAAAAGGAGGGCAAAAGGGTGGGACTTTGAATGAAACACGTGCAGCAACTGAGTATTGGGTGGACATGTAAAAAAGTATTTATTGGTACAAAACACTGATAGACACACACATAAATAAATCACTAGAATCCACCAAATTAGACATATCTACAACATAATTTCAAGTTAATGCTTGCATGGCCCATGGCCTTCCAATTCCCAGTAAAGTTGATATGGATAAACATGATTGTAAAAAAATCAATTGACCACATGATCGGTACAATACACTGCATATATTGACTCTACGCGTTTCGTGGTGTATAACCACTCGTCAGGAGCAGGCATGTGGTCGATCTACAATAATCGCCCAACAATGCCCAGCATCCCAGGTAACTGTGGGTCTAGACATGTCCATGATGCAATGTGGGATGGTGTGTGAACCAATCAAATGGGTTGCTGTAAAAGAATGGTGAAGGTGGTTAGAAATGGACCCTATCTAGTGGGACAGAATGAAAGTACAAGGGTGAAACCAAAACCAGTGATCAGCCGGTGAGAGAGGAGGGGGATGAAGTAAAGGTAAAACCAAAACAACCAAAAACCAACTAAGTGTCCAAGAAAGGACTGTGAGGAGAGAAGGGGAGTGTGACTGTTAGGAACCAGAGTACCTGGTAATAGGAGCAAAGGAGGGACTGAGTCTGTGGTGATGCAGGGAGTCCAGGATGTGAGATCATGGAAGCCTAGCCCACCCAGGGAGGCCGTATATGTAGGCGCTGACACGGACAACCCACCAATGCCACGTGCGCGTGCACAGGGTGGGGGGGACGGAGGCGTCGTCACCTGGGCGAAGATGCGCGCGGCAATCAGTGCCATCGGAGTTACAGAGTTGAAAGCTGAAAACTGGCCTGGGCAAGAAGAGGGTGAAAATGGCCTGTATTGAATTGGTTAATAAAAAAATGAACATTTACGTAGGAAAGGACTAGCATGGGACCAACTAGTTGCAGGATAGATGAGATAAAGAGGTATATCAACTTAGAGCTAACTACGTGTTTCAATCCCTGGTTCAAATATTAGAAGGAAAATGAGAATATGGGACTTTAACTGAAGCCAGACCACGTGC